>NW_021318680.1:418012-489737 GCF_001605985.2 Dendrobium catenatum
GTAGAAGCTCGTACTCATTATTTCTGCATCGAATCCACCCTTTCGCCAATCTCGGGTGGGATTTGTTGAGATTGCACTTGTTTGTAAGAACGGATCTTTGATTGTTGGTCTCCCGTATTGCCTTCTCAATCAACAGGCATTTGTAGGAATTGTCGTAGGAGATTCCATGCATTGAGGTCTTGTAATCTAAGTTTCCTCGTGTATGATCCAAGTTTAGACCTTCACATGTATTGAGTCTAAGTTCAATTTCATCCAAACTTGAATTCATCAAATTTACAAATCCTCGCTTAATGTCGTATGGCCTGAGTTCGAATACGAGCTCAGAGTCTTTGTCCATACCAGATGCAAGACTGAGTTCCTTTGTGTTCTTGAAGGTTCAAGCTTTTGTTCAAGTCCCCTACAGTTCAACTCAATTACTCGCTTGAGTTCAGATTGCTCGAGCCATTAATGTTCAATTTGAGTCCAGAATGCAAGTTCAAGTATAGGTCCCCTGCAGTCTGAGTCTTGTTCAAAGTCTTCTGGAGTCTTTGTAGGTTTGCTTTCATGTTCAACTTGATTTGGATTTGGTTCAGACTTTGGTTTTAATTTGATCTTTTATAAGTCAATTGAGTTTTGTTCTAATCCTCTGCTCGTGTTCAATCACAACTCTGAGTTCACTATTGTTCATTTGAATTCAAACAGGTCCGAGTACGTGTCTCATTTTTGTTCATTTGATGTGCAAATCAAGTCCTAGTATGGTCCGTCTTCACCCGAAATTTCGGCAGCCTCCCGACGTCTCCCCCGTTTAGGGGAAAACTACGAGAAACTGCGCCTTTCCCACCACGCGCAATAAAGGCGTGTATGGTAGGTGTCCTCCGACGAGGACACCGCGGCCGTGATTTTTTGTTCCTCCCATCACGCGCAATAAAGGCGTGTATGGGGTCTTTGACGGTACCTGTTTAAAAGATGCACAGTTTGCTTTCCCCCCGCTCGGGGGTACTTATGAATGACACAATTTGCTTTCCCCCCACTCGGGGGTACTTATGAGTGACACCGCCTCGCCGTAGGTGCCGCACCGGGGTCCCTTCCCACCACGCACAATAAAGGCGTGTATAGGCGGTTTTCCGGTCCGCCACGAACACCGAGGTAGAGTTTAGACGATTGCTCGCTTCGTCGTAAGCATCAGACCGACGTCCCATCCTACCACGCGCAATAAAGGCATGCATAGGAGTTTTTCCGGTCTGCTGCAAACAACGACGCGAGAATCTGAGTTTAGAGAGTTCGTACCTTCGCGGGCTTCGATGGTGGCGGTTTAAAGATGCACAGTTTGTTTTCCCCCCGCTCGGGGGTACTTATGAATGACCCTGCCTCGTTGTAGGTGCCGCACTGGGATCCCTTCCCACCACGCGCAATAAAGGCGTGTATAGGTGGTTTTCCGGTGCGCCACGAACACCATTAAATGATCTAACATCGTATCTTGCTAAAGCCTTGTTAGAAATCCTGTGAATCTCACTGTTCTCAATCAATCCCGCTGTTCTTTGAGATGGGTTTCGTCGTTAAGAAAGGTTGGAGGTGAAAGACGCGCTCGTTGGTTTTAACTAAAAAAAAAAAGAAAGAGAAGAGCCGAACTCCCGTCATTCTCTTTTGTCCGTCCCTGTTGAGCTTTGCCCCTTGTGTCACTCAGACTCTAGCAGATCCCGTCCGTGCTCCCTTCACGTTCAGTCCCAACACCTCCATGATTAAATCCCTCTCCTCACATACGTCCGACCAAGCCTGCAAACCATATGTTTCTTCTTGTTGATTCCAACCTTATTTGCACTGCCAGAGCCCCATCCAAGTGAACTAGACTCCATCCATCCCTTCGGTCAGACCAGAACTCCTCTCCACGTATTTTCAGCAATCCTGATTGCAGCAACTCAGGTATCCCTATGCATGCCACAAAGCCCTAGAGAAGCCGCACCTCTCTCTCTCCCTATCCCTCAGCCTCTCTATTTGCAAATCCAACAGTAGCCCGTCACCCTTAACCGGCTCTGCACTGTAGCCTAGAATCCACCAGCCTCCCATTTCCCACAAAAAATAAAAGAAAAAAAATCTAGATTTGCCGAACTCACAACCTTCTGGTCAGGGCTCCTTTGCCTTTCCTCCTTGGTACTGTGCCGCTTCCTCCTAAACTCTGCCGAATTCCAATCCCTATTCTTCACTCTTGATGGAGCTGAAACCCTTCCCCAAGCACTAAATAATAGATTTTTGCATTAGTTTGGGAAGGCTTTCACGCGAATCTTTGACATTCCCAATCTCTTGCTTTTCATATATCACCAAATCTGCAGCCTTTGATTTTCCTCTTTCTCTTATTTTGCCTTTCACGTGAACCTTTACTACTTGTCTCAACCCACTACAAATCAAAAAGCACACCTCTTCTAAAAAAAAAGAAAGAAAGAGCAAGTACATTTTACTCAATCGGACACTGAGATAGTTTTAAGGTGAAATTTTCAAATTTTGTTTCCTGCTTCATGTCATCGACTTGGGATAATTGCCATTTTCTTCTTAATCTTTTATTTTAATTCAGCACTATCACATAATTTTCTTTTACATTTGTCATGGTTGATTAGTATATTTAAACTAACTAATGCTACTGATTGTATATATATACACACACACTTGTGTGTGCATACGTATATATATGTAAAGGTGTTAAAAAAAAAGAGAAAAGAGATATTTCAGAAAAAAAAAAAAAAAAACAGAGAGGAAGCAAGGTAAAAAAAAGAAAGAGAATGTGGGAAAATAAAAAAGAAAGAGAGGGAGAGGGAAATTCAAAAAAAAAAAGAAGTGATAAAAATGAGTGGAGAGAAGGGTCCTTGTGCATTTCATCATCTCCGTTGTCACAAACCATAGTACAAATATAAAATTCTAACTCAAAAATCCCAGATTCGACACTTGCGATGAGTCGACGTACCTCCCTACGTGCTCACGTAGCACGGTGGGAAGGAAACCGAAGAGATGCTTGCGACAAGGCGGGTAAGCCTCAGAGTGTTCATGTAACGTGACGAGAAAGAAAACTAAGTAACCTTAAGCGCTCATTTATTGTAGTGGGGAAAAGAAAATTATGCATCTTTCAAAACAGGTACACTGAAGACCCTTAAGAGATCACGTAGCATTGTTGGGGTTGAAGAAATACGGCCGTGGTGTCATTTGACACCTATCTGAAGCGATCACATAGTGTGGAGGGGAAGGCTATGTCTCTTGGGTTTCCTCCTAAATGGGGGAGACACCAGGAGGCTACTAAAATTTGGACTGAACAGGGGACTCAGGACTTGGACTTGTATCTAAACAGAATGCAAATGACTAATAAAAAAAAAACTTGAATCTAAATGAAATGAACTTGAACTCCATTTGAATATTAAGTGGACGTGACTTGAATAATTTGAATTCAAGTAAAAAATTTCAATTTAACTACAGAGGAATTGGACTCGAATCCGGATGTAAACTATAATGAACATGAACTCAACTTGAATTTGAACATAATTAAGATGAATAAACTACAAGGGATTTGAATTCAAGAGAGCTTAATTTGAGTTCAAATGAACAATAACAAGGGACCCAAAATAGAATTAAGTAACATTGGACTTGAACTTAAACAAACGATGGAGAATGTAAATATGCTGGAAATTGAACATCTAAAATGAAAGTGCAATCAAATAACAAATGTTCATTTGTGATATGCAAGCATTTGTTAACAATCATGGTTACTCAATCAAGATCAAGTGGAGAGCTAATGTTAAAATTCCATAAATATTCAAAGCCTTCATGCCAAATGAGATATACATATATCGAGATATACATATATCGAAAGGAAAATGATCATTGGGAGCATTCTAAAGTCAACTTCAAGGATGAAAGATCCATGATGCATATAGAAAGCCACATATGGAAAGAAGTAGAAGATCATGCAGCAATTTGCTCACAAACGGCATTAGAGAATGCACGATAGATGTAGTGGCATTCATACGACATATGTTGATCAACATATGGGCAACGAATATTGACACCCATGACCTCTGAAGGTTGATGCACAAAGTATCAATTTGTCAATCAATGTATATGATGGAGTTAAAAGCCCGTCATGGGCACAATAACATATTTGCAAGTGATGATCATCGATAGGCAGTGAATGCTGCAGTATTCAAGAATCAATACTGATCGATACACAAGCACATGCAACAGTCCCCATGAATACTGAAATACATGCAAGATAATACAACAACATTAAACATCCAGCACCAATATACAATGAACTGACAAATAAGTAAAGACGCATTGTGTGCAACGTGCGTAGACACCTACAGGACGCTGTGGAAGACCAGTCGTGCACTCAACATATCGCTTACGGGAAAATACATAAGGACTACGACAAACACAAGCTTCTACGAGTTTTCGTAGAAGACCCATACATCTGAAAATGCCCCCAAACACCCGCATGGGCCTCGGCGAGCATGTTATGGGTATACACGTGACATCTAGGGATGCTGCGATGGTCAATAAATGAACTTAAATTCGAGCCCGATCATTCTATGTGAATAGATATGAGTTGACACAGCTCGAACTATCAAACAAATATACAGTCGCGATATCGACTGCAATATCTGTTTTATACGTTAATATGAGGACTTCAAGGCCTACAAATAAGAAAAGTTCACTAATAAGGACACAAAGCCTATGAAAAACTCGATCCTCTATTGGTAAGTTGACAGAGTCGACAAGGTTCAATCCACAATTAAAATTCTCCATAAATACATCAATAATGGTTGTGATGAACGTAGATCTCAACCTGAGAGGTTAATTTCAAAAATTCAAAATGCCACACAAATACCCACGAAAGCTCAAAATCTCCAAACTTCCAAATCCAAATATTTAAAATCAAAATTCAACCATCAAACGCTTAAAGCAAAATTCATCCACCCTCCACAACAGTTTGCAGAGGCGAACAAATTCAAATCTTACTTCAGCTGCTAGTGTCTAGTCGAGAATATTACTATGATTCATTCTCAAAGAATCTTTTGCCAGTAAGGGCGTGGCACATGTCCTCTAACCGCCAGTTTTTATCGCCAAATGATATCGCAGGTAAACAGTTATGATCGGGGCCCTCTCAACTAGGTGGTTTGCAGTCAATTGACACCGCTAAATTATGGTCATGACCAGAGCCCGTATGCTCCCCAATGGCATCAAATCCTTGAGATATGAATCAATGGGATATAATCGATAGGGCATAAAGCCCTGTGTCAGCAATAGTGAAATCAAAATTGTCCCCTTAGACAAACAATCACCCTAGGTCTACAAGGTACCCTTGGACAAAGCAACCCATGGCTGTTGACAAGGATCCTTTTGTCAGGTTGGGTCGACTACATCCTCTGATTTAGTAGACCAAAGACCACGATGGCTAGGGATGATGGAACGAAGGGATCTTGATAGGGTCCATCATCCATTCCCACACCCTAAGCTTTAAGTGCAAGAAGGTGGAATTTCTAATTTTAAATATCAAATTCTCCAAACACACAAACATATGCTTCTACTATATGCCAAATATACGTATCTCTACATATATGATTGACGACTAGCCTTATTCAAAAGTTCTCTCTTATTACCTTAACTATAGGGGCTTGTGCCTCTAAGAAACAAGAACTTATATCATAAAGTCCTCACAAAATAAGGGCGAAATCTCTAGGTAGTGTTTTATCTACAAATCCAATTTGCCTTCCCAAAATTTATACTGGAACTTAATCCGTTAAAACTACCCGAAAGCAAAGCGGATGTTGGGGCGCGAATTTTCGAAGGCCACAACTAAAAAACTGTTTGCCAGGATTTATCATAAATACAACGTAAATCCGAGTACAAATCTGATACCAATAGCCCCTTAATGTTTATTTGTTTATTTTTTTAGATGATCGTCAATCTAGTACGTGTCGGATGGGGTGGCTTAGCGAAATTTGATTTTTCATTTAATAATAATAATAACACAACTAAAAAACTGTTTGCCATGATTTATCATAAATACAACGTAAATCCGAGTACAAATCTGATACCAATAGCCCCTTAATGTTTATTTGTTTATTTTTTAGACGATCGTCAATCTAGTACGAGTCGGATGGGGTGGCGTGGCTTAGCGAAATTTGATTTTTCATTTAATAATAATAATAATAATAAATTTATATATTATTATTTTAATTTATTACACAAATTTTTCATCACTTGTGCAAAGCAATTTTGTGTTGTCCCAGGTGCACATTTTTCAATTTTTATCGCACCAAGATCTTGATTACATGGGTGTTCATATTAACTATTTATGTTATCCCATATTGTTGATGCAGCCCGTTTATTACTCGGACGACTTCGACTTTTTATTGACTTATTTTAGACAATATTTATGCAATGTCACATTTTTGGCTCATCGCTTTCACAATATTTGGCTGGGTTTATCTAGGTAAAACAAATATCCCATATTCAGTCTGCTAATAAATTCAAAGGGAAATATCATACTCAGTCTGTTCATAATATCTCAAATTACTAATAATATGTTAAAAAAATGGGGTTTTTACCCAATTACTCCTATTGAACTTACCTTTGATCCAGAAAGGTGCAAGAATTAAATTTGAGGATTCAAGCAAAAATCGCAAAATGTGCACCTGTTCAAAATATCATATTCAGTCCGCTAACTAGTTATTGGAAGGATTCAAGCAAACTTTGTGATGAGGACATCGATCCAAGGTTCAAATAGGTGTATCGCCGGAAGCATCACAGATCGACGGCCACGATTAAAAGCTTATATTTTTAGTTATTATGCATTTTATTTTATGTATTCCTTTTGTACCCTTATGTTGAGTTGAGTCATGTTGGGGCCCTGAGGGCAATTTAGTCTGAAAAAATTATATTTGCCGATGTAGTAGTAGGATTCAAATGATGAGAACCTCATGCACAAGATGATTTCTCTTTAAGGTAGAAGAACAGTCTAGATCAAGTTGATGAGGACATCGACAGACGCTACTGTTGACCCGCATCTTATACACAAAAGAACAAAAATAAATAGGAAGCCAAATTCTAACGTGCATACCTCTTACCCGTCGGATCCGCAAATCTGGCTGAAATCGGCGCCGTTCGCATCATGTCTCCGTAAATCCTGCTGAAAATCTACGACCTCACCTCGATCGAGAGCCCAAACGCGTCGTTAAATAGCAGAGCAAATGGAGTCTTCGGGGCTGTTCTACACGCGATCTCCTTCGACTCCCCGCTGCTCTCCACGCTCGTCTCTCCTCAATTCGCAAATCTCCGATCCCATCTCCACGGCCTCCTAATCGAAGCCGATTGGAAGCTTCAACGCCTCCTCCATCTCCCCTTCTCACGTGAACTCCACTTCCTCCATCCGACCCTTGCCCGATCTCCTCTGCCTGTGCCGACTCCAATCCGAGAGAGAGAGAGAGAGAGAATTGGTTTTCAAGCCTTGCTCCTCTTGCACCCGCCGGCCCCCACCCTCTCTCCTTGAGATTCCCGCCGGCCCTCTCTCCTCGTTTCCCATCATATCAAACGACAAGTACTCTCTTTCAACACCACATTTTTCCTCTCTTCGTGTGGAAGATTCTCCGACGCCAAGCATGCATGGTGGAATCCGAATGGAACTTCGGATTTGTGCATGACGATCGAGGTCAAGTCGACATCCACCAATCGCCGTTCTTTGATGTGGGCTTTGATTTCGACGACACCGTTGAAGACTACTTGAATCACATCCTCCCCACGCTCGTAGACGTCATCGACGAGCAATTCGAGGACTATTCGTGGACCGCCAACGGCCATCCGTCCGTGTCTCCTCCACCACCGTCGACCTTTCAGTGGCTCAAGACCATCGGCGTTGCAACCTTCCTCATGGCATCGTTTGGTGCGCTGAAGATCTTCTCCCGCTAAGCCTAGTGTAGTTGAGTGATCAATCCCCAAGGTGAAACTCTCGTTATTAAATTACAGATTGTTGATTAATAGCTTTTGGTATTGCTACTATCCTTGGTTATCTATGAGTTTTTGGTTAATCTACTTGTACTCCTTCGCCTAAGCAAGTTAACAACTAAGAACCTTTAATGATTTTACTTGTTATCTCAATAAGCTCTTAATTGTAATTCCATTGTCAATCACTTTTAATTTTCTTAAGAAGCTCCTTCGCATGTGGTATCACATCACTTTGTCAAGCATATTAACGTAATTGAGCCTGATATGACCGGTCATGGGTTGGAAAAAATTATATTTGCCGATGTGGTAGTTAGGCGCATGCATCCAACCCCTTTCCATAACATTCAAATGATGAGAACCTCATGCACAAGATGATTTCTCTTTAAGGTAGAAGAACAGTGTAGATCAAGTAGGAGCAATATACATTATGCATCAATCAATATGTTATGCATAATGCCAGCAATAGCTAACAACTGAACCAACTCGGGCGCAGGGAAGGTAGGTATGCAAAGCATCGGCTTGAATTAACGACTTTCACCAGGATTGAGGATAATAGTGAGTGTTATGGGTGTTAATAAGAAATAGGTACACTTAATTTTTGCGGGTTGTTATATAAGCTTAGGGTTTTTTTTTTCCATTGGGTTAGTTGTTATGGGTGGTAAGTGGTATGGGACCCTTTTCATGATATCATAGACTTTGTTAAGATATGCCATCATTGGAGATAAAAAGTATAGCAGGATGTATTTTTTCTGAAAGTGGGTAATGAAATATATCCTTAATTCTCTCTGCTTCTTCCCCGTTTCCACTGTTAACTAGAACAATACTGTTCTTTGGAGTTGCCCACAGCTCTCCATCTGCCATTTCTTGTCAAATGCAAACACAATGAATATGCTGAAAAAAAATATATTGATGATTAACTTACTTGTATTAACTTCATCACCTCCAAGGTGGACAAATTTGAACTTGAAGACCTTGCTGAAATCTGAGGAAATTTAGCACGACGTCAGACATTTTTTCTGCAGTAACTTTCATCTTTATTTCGATAA
The DNA here is from genome assembly GCF_001605985.2 of Dendrobium catenatum. Lineage (NCBI taxonomy): Eukaryota > Viridiplantae > Streptophyta > Magnoliopsida > Asparagales > Orchidaceae > Dendrobium > Dendrobium catenatum. The sequence goes on from NW_021318680.1 coordinate 427,021, forward strand.
GCAAATAAAAAATGTCGCCTAGGACATCTGTAATTTTGTGTAACTAAGAAAATGAAGTTGAGATGAACAATATTTGTTTTATATAAAGAATTTCCAAACATTGGATGACAAATTGAATAAAGAAGCATAAATCTTGCCATCATAATTCAGATATTAAATATTATATTTTATTTTTCTCCTTGATGATAAACACCTCAACTAACTGGGAATTTCCATGGAACTATCAGCAGTCAAAATTTTACATTTAGAGGCAGGCTGGCATCAGAATGGTGCAATTATGCTTATAGCCATGCCACGTAGTATAGTTTTTTTTTTTTAGTTTTTAAAAGCTGAATATTTGAAAACTTCGAAGTGTCATATTCCATTTGTCAAAAAAGAGTTTAGATGTAAACATTCCGCAAGGTAATGCATTCCTGCATTTTGAGGAAGTTCGAACGTCAAAGCATAAATATGATTCCATTCCAAAATGTTGGCAATGACTTCCAAAATCTGTACCAACTAAACTAATTGGCACCCACACATCAATGCATTTCTACTATGTCATTATGTATCTCGAGTAAAAAAAATTACCTGAAAGAATTCCATCTAAAACTTGAAATGTGAACTCATTACTCACATCAAGTGGTTCTCGACAGTTAAAGGATGGCCATAAAGAAGGATATCCCAAACCCCTGTAGAAAACATTTGTTATTACTTTGAAGAAACGCATTCGGAATTAAAGCTTGCTGAATATCATCCAACGAAAATGCAGATAACACATTAGATATTATGCAAGATCTCGTTAAAGGCTTGAACTTGGCTTTCATTCTAACAATGGATGTTTCCAAGTGCTATTAATAAGAAAATCAGTGTTTGGGATGATTGTCTTGTAAGAAACCTTTTGGAGGAAATGGTGGCCAGAAGGTAGTTCTTTAAATTTGGCTAGTTCAACCTTATCATGTCATATTACTCTTTCCTATGGTGAAAATTTCCATATGATCTGACTAAAATAAAGTTCTGACAAAAATAATGTAAGATATACAGGGTGGGATTCTTTTAGATTTTCCTACTGGAGAGAGACCTTCAGAATTCTTCTCCTTGTGAAGTGATTAAAAGAACAGCTGTGATCATCAATGTAAGCCTTAAGTTTTAATAGTTTAACGAACTAGCTATGTAAGTACCAAGAACGAGTATGCCCTGGCACATCAATCTCAGCTAACACATTTATCCCTCTCCTTTGAGCATACCTGCAAGTTCATTGTCTCAATTGTGAAAAGCCATTAAAAAAAAAAAAACTTGACAATAATCAGAAAAACCTAAAGGTAAATTTCACTAGGTTCAAAGAACTGAAGAAATATTTAACTTACAGAACGATTTCAAGAGCATCAGCAGTTGTATACCGCTCAGAGTAAGAATATGCACCATTCCATAAATTTGGATATGAAGGCATCTCTAAAGGGAATGATTCCCTGTCTACAATATGCCAATGTAACACATTCTGCTTGACAGTAAGGTGCGTAAGAAAATGACTTGAGGCCTACTTATGAATTTTAGCATATTTCTAACTAACATCAGTCATAAACTTTCCTCAGAATAAAATAAGATGGTTTATACTGTAAAATCACAAGTTCCTGAAATGTTTGTTGCATAAAGTCGAATAGAAACATTAACGAAGTCGAGTATAAACAACAGTTACGAATAACAAATAGAAGAGACATCTTATGGTGATTTCCATTGATCAGGAGTTTTGAAGGGGAATTCAAAACGTTAAAAATGATTCAAGAATTGCATGTTCATTTAGTTATCAAACGACACAAATGTAGATGAGCATGTGATGCAAATCTTCTTGCAGATACAGCAATCAAAACTAGGTATGCTCCATTTTAAATTAAAAAAAAAATTGTTGCATTCTTGATGAAGAATATTAGAGCATATTAAATGCAACTAATTATTCTTGCAGCAATATCTGAGTCTTATGTGAGACAACTTTTAACTCGGAGTAGAAGATCATATACGAGCAGTGTGAAAATTTGTTGAAAATGTAAGATGAACAAAATCATGAGCGGAGACCCGATAATATAACAAACAACAGCAAAAAAGGAACACACTAGTAGGGAAGGAACAAACGAGCATCACAATGGATGAAGGACTATTCATAGTCTTAAGGAAGCTTTTCATAAGAGATTGTTAGTAGCATAGTTATTAGTCAAATTGTTAAAGAGGTTGAGTTGTATTTGGCGGTCTTATCGTAGCAATTTAAATACCCTGTACCTTTTAAAGGATGGTTATGAATGAAATAACAAGTTTCTCCACCATCTTCCTTTCCTAGGAGCGTGTCTGCTCAAAATGACACGGGCTGATGCAACCTCAGGCAAAATCCAGGAGCATCTCAACTAGTGCACTATTTGAGCCATGAAGAACTCCAACATAACGGATGCCTTGTGGACAATTCAGGCACAACACAGTCCAATTCATTCAGATTCAATGCACGCTTCAAGGTGCAGATTCATAGTTTCTGTTCATCAGCAATACCTTTCAGCAAGTGTAGGCTTTTATAACCAATATTGATTGACGATTGGACAATATTGGATCTACCAAACATGTTCCCTCTGTAAATCAAGAAGGCGATAGTTATGTAGATGTTTTAATTCAGGATTCAATATCTCAGTGGCGGGAAGATCAATTGTGGAGGTAGTGCAAGTCATGCAATCCATGAAAATAAAATTGCCTCGGTTTAATGGTGTAGGGATGAATACATACATAAGTACTCAAGGTTAACGAATACTTTGACTTCCACAATGGAGTGCCATTGAGTATGCATTGCTTCGTTTCATCTTAAAGGCATCGCATAAATATGATACCAATAGTTGCAGACAAAAGGGAAACTTCTCACCTTGCAAACTTTTATGCAATCTTTGAAGAATTGTTAGGACAACTCAATATGAGGATCTCTGTTGGAATCTATCTAAACTGACCCAACAAGGCTCGATTTTAGAACACCATATTGCTTACGAAGATCCTGCTTATCAAGTTCTCAATCTTTTTGAATATGCTTTGTTTAGTTTAGTTTTTTTTTTTTTGGCCTTGTCCAAGAATTATGCCAAGAGCTCTTGCTAGCCAAACTGCTAACATTGCTTGATGCTGTGAAATTGGCTCAAATGGACAAATAAAGAATTCAAGATTTGTGCTACGGACACTTGCAAATATGGGAACAGCAAACTCCTAGCGTTGTTGTAACAAATAAATCGTGGTCACCCAGTACATAAACTAAATTTCAATTGAAATCCCAAAGCTAACTTCCAATTCCCTTCCTGTCACTCCAACTAAGGTTGTATCTGTCGATATTCATAAATTGGCAGCTGTTGAAAGTCAAGATAAAAGGGATAAAGGCTTTATTTTAATTGTATGGGAAATTTGGACACAACATCATTGTCATAATAAACTTTAATTTCATATAGGCATGGAAGATGCAGAGACTGGCACAAAGAATGATTCCAAATTATCAGTAGATTTGATTCCCTGAATTTAATTTGAATGATTTCGCCAGCCAACATAATCTGCATTCATTACACCGAACGAGATTTCTCAATCAACATGACGTCCATGTCTTGATTGACATTAACTGTACATAAGTTCATGAAAGGTACAGTTTCTCAACTGCTAAGGCTAACTTTAAATTCTATTAGAATGTTTAAGGTGTCTGTTGGTAATGGTGACCAATTAACTTGCACTCACAAATGCTCCCAAGTGAATCTGTTCATACAAGGATATCAAGTTTCTTTAGATATCTTTGTGTTAGCCAAGAGATATTTTTGTGAAACTAGGAGAGCTTGTGTGGGGTATTGAATGGATGCAATCCCTAAGGTCAGTTCTCCAATAACTCACTGAAAATGCAATTTTCAGCTAATAACACTCGCATTTGTTTGGATGGTGAACCAAAATTGATTTGTAAGATAGTGACCTTCCAGCAGCTCCAAGCCTCACTATCTGCTAAATCTACCAAATTATGTTTACATTGCAAGCCATCCAAACGATGCTAAACACACCAGTCATGAAAGCCATCAAAATCAGTCAATGTGAAACCTTATCGGTACCACCTTCTCCAGAAAAGTACAATGGAAAATTTTGTAAGTTATATGTTTGCACATGGTATAATTCGGCGAAGTTAGAGTTCTTTCTCCAATAGAGTTTTGTTTGTTAAGAGGCAGGAGGTAGTTGGAGATTTTTTGGGGATTATAAAGCCTTGAATAACATCACAATAGAAGACAAATTTTTTATTTAAACTTTTGACTTTGTGATGTGTTAAGAAGCACTAAAATTTTCTCAAAGTTTGATCTTTGCTTTGGATATCATAAGCTAGAATGCATCACAAAGACATTGACAAAACAACGTTTAGATCATATGATGGCCATTTCAAATTCCTAATCCTGCCATTTAGTTTGATTTATGTGCCATCCACATTTCAACCTCTAATAAACTAGGTATTTTGGTAATATCTCTAGAAGTTTGTTATATATTTTTGATATATCATCATTTTTTTTTTTTGATCGGGCGCAAATCTCGAGGCAAAATTGAGTTGACAGCTTCCGAAATTAAATCTAGGACCATCCAAACTCTAATTTTAGCAAACTTAGAGTCAAACTAAACCTCTAGAAAATATGAACCGAACAACACCAAATTCAAATCAATCCGAGCCCAAATGTGTCCAAATCCAAGGCCCAAAAGCGCATTTGGAAAGTTCAAACCATAAATTGGATGACCAAATGATTTCCAAATGTGACATGCTTATAGTTTAATCGAGCGGCTTGACAAAATGAATCCAACGAGCCCAAGATCGTCAAATTCTGATATCATTAAGACATTCAAATGCCCAGTAAATGATCAACGATTAAGGGGATTAATATCGGCCGTCCATTCAAACCACTCCCAACATACCCTTGATGTCCCTCCTATTTATTAGCCATGCTACTTTCATAAAACTATAAATAAATCCCTCATATCTCATGGAAAGGAACCCAAGCAAGCAAGAGAAGGAAAAGAAGGAAGAGAGAGAAACTAGAGTTCTCTTGCCAACAGACTCCTCAACCACGCTGAATTTCCACCTAGCCAGCAACCGACGCCAGACTTTCGCCCGGTCACCAACTTGTTGCAAATCTGATCCAAACACTGTGATTTTGATAATAACAAACATTATTGTGTCTATTACTACTTTCTCCTGATTTTATAATATTTTGTTTTGTTTTGTGTGTACTAATGTTTTAGGAAAATAGTTCACCGTTCACTTGCAATTTTGATCAGCTCAAGACTGGGTAAACTAGGACTACAGACTATATTTTTCAATTTATTCTGTATTTGTTCCTTTTTTGAGTCGTATCATATAATTGGGAGGATATCATTGTTGAGTAACCTTGCACACATATAGGGGGAGAGAGAAAAATATTTTTGAGAGAGTTTTTTAAGTAAATCGTACTATATGATTTTGGCTTCGTACTGTGCGACTTTAATTCGTATTATACGATCTGTTGTGCTTTGTCAAAACCCTCGTCGCCAGAGATTAAGAAAGATACTAATTATGTGCTGATCGTACGGTACAATTTGATTCGTACTGTATGCCCTAATTAAAATCTTTCTGAATTAACCCCTCAATATCAGGCAATCAAATCATGGACAATTATTATCGCCGATCATATTGTATAATAATGTTTGTACAATACAATTAACAATGCACAAAATTGGTCGTCCCAGAGATTGTACCAAATGAAATCCATGATTTTTTTACTGATCGTACTGTACGATGTCCACAGTGTTGGACGATCGACGGTGTACAAAATTGACCATCCCAGGAGTCATCCCAAACTAACAAAAGGAATTTCTACCGTTCGTATCAGACGATCCTTTGATCGTACTATACTAAGTGTTATAAAGGTTGAATAGTTCGTCTGCACGAACTTGCTGGATGAGTCTAAATTATGCTGATCGTACGGTATGATACGTGTATTGTATTGTACGAATAGAAGATGGAACTCTTCAAAATTAGGGTTTCTTGAAGTCCACTACGTAAGATTTTCTAATACTCCTATTAAAAAATCTTTGGTTGTTTAGACTTCAAGAGAGAGAGCCTTGAGGGAGAGAAGAATGAGAGCTTTGTGAGAGAAGAGAGGGAGATTGTATGAGGGAGAAGTTATGAGGGGATTCACAAGATTTCTCCAAGCAAGAATCTTGCCTAATATCTACATGTATCTGCATAAATTCTCTGTGGCTCCGGAGAAGAAGTACTTCAGCAAAAGATCGTGGTTCTCGGACCATCACCTGGATGGTGAAAATAAAGTTGTGGTTCTCTAACCATCATCTGAAGGTTGAAAATAGAGTTGTGGTTTTTTGACCATCACCTGGAGGGTGAAGATAGAGTTGTGGTTCTCTGACGATCACCTGGAGGGTGAAAATAGAGTTGAGGTTCTCTGCCTATAAAAGAGTCATGATTCTCTGCTGCACTGGGTTTGTGAAACAGCATCTGTATGGGTTTCTCCGCTTTACTGTGAGAGAAAAAGGAGAGTCACTACTGTTTAATGCAATACTTGGAGAGGGAGTCTCCAAGGAGTGGACATAGGTCAGGTTGACCAAACCACTATAAATTATGGTATGTTCATTTTGATTATTTTCTGCACTTTTTTTTTCTTTCTGCAACTATATGTGTGGTTGAAAAATCTGATTAATTTTGTTATTGTGAAATTGAACTGCTTCCGCATCTAGGGCTTTTCTTTTTATCAAAAGAATTTTTTTAATGACAAATTCACCTCCCCTCTTAGTTAACCTCAGACTAGTTCTTAGAGGTTTAACAACCTTCACGAACTTTCACAACTGACACCGAATTTCCACCCGACCACCGAACGACATCAAATTTTCATCAGATCTCTTTTTGTCACTAGATTGCAATTTCAACTCGATGGTTGACTATTGTAATCTGATCGTTCTCAATTTCAAAGATGAACTAGTCACTTGTAATCTATTTAAACACTAACATAGTCATTTCAATTGAGTGTGGCCCCGTGATTTTTCCCTTCAGGTTTTTCCACATTAAAAATTATGGTGTTTCTTTTTTCTCTGTTTGTGTGCTGGATACTCGTGCAACGCTAAAAAGCAAGGTTTTTCATACTTTACCTACGCGAATACTCTAGCCCGCAACAATTTTATGGTATTTTTTGTTTACAGATCCACTCTATCATTGCACCACAATACCACTGACATTTTGTCTCTGTGCTGAACATTACATACTTTATTTATTAAACTAAATGTTAGTTTTGTCAACCAATAGTGACTTATTTCGGCCACATTGTCCATGCTAGGCATGTTAAAGCTCGACAACCGATGCTTCATCATTGATTCTGCCATTATTGCATCACCCTTGACAGATTTGCTCAAGCAGGGTGCTTTTCCGTGGGATGAACCAGCAATAAAGGCCTTTAGGTACTGAAAACCACAATGCATTCCGCAGCAGTCCTTACCTTGCCGGATTTCAACAAACAATTTGTCATCCAAATGAATGCATCTAACAGAAGCATTAATGTTGTTTGTGTCTGCAGAGTTTTTTTATATTATCATAAATCTGTTTACAGCTATACATAATAGATAGTTTAGAATTTAGAAAATATTTCTAAAATTAATAAGCTTGGCTCAAATTAAAATGTATTTTTTAAAACTAGTAAGCTTGGCTTGAATTAGCTCTAAAGGTTACTTGAACCGATCATTTATAACGTGACTCAAAATTGACCCAACCCTAAATCAAAATCTTGATTTTGAGGAAAGGCGGGCTCCTTGAACTCAACTCGAGATCATGTCTCCCTGCATTGGGCACGAGTACAACAACAACAACATCAAGCCTTTATCCCACTACGTGGGGTCGGCTACATGAATCCTTTTTTTTATATTATCACGAGTATGGAAAAAAAAATTTGTTCAGGTAACATGTTAGAAGACTACATTTGCTTTCAATATTTTCAAAATAGCTCTCATTATCTTCTGTAAGTATCTTATTTCTATATTGACTTCCATCATTTAAGTAATTGTTTCACCTCAACATGAGCAGAAGTTTTCATGAAATTTTTCCCTGTGAGTACTGGTGCAACTGGACTTATAATTCAAGGAACAATTATGCAAGAGGTATTCATATAAGAGGTAGAGGTCACAATGAAAATAGAAAATAAGCAAAATTGGAACAAAAAAAAAACAAAATGAAGGTACACTGTAATCTATATAAATGCAAAGTATGTTAAGTTACCAGCTTCACATAGGACATGGTATCAATGACCTTCTTAATTACTGCCAACGGCAGATAATGCCTTGATGTGTCTGCATTTAAAAAATAGCTAAGTTGATCTTAGTATGTGGAACAAGGCGGCAGACTTTTTATTTATTAAATGTGAATGTTTGAATGTAGCTTACGAACACGCTAAAGTTAAAGAAGATTTCTTATATATTAGACAGCACGTAGGCTTAGTTATTCATTAGTTTAAAGAATATATCATTTACATGAAAATGATGCTACAAAAAAATGGTTGTGATTGTGACAGAAAAGGAAGCATGTAGTTAATTAATATGCCTGGATGCATTTCTAAGATTTCAATTTTTTACATGGTACATTATCAAGCAACAAGAAGCATCGGTATATTGTTTCAATCTTCTAAGTTAAAAAGTAGGCTTGGAAGTCTGATGCTAAAGGTTTATAAGAAATGGGATTTTCAACTTCTGCTTCTTCAGAACAGGTTGAACTTTAGTGCAAATATTTGAAAAGATTTAGATAAAACGGATTACTGAATTGATTCAATAAAATAAAACCATTAAAATTGTTAATGTGAATAAAATGAAACCACTTGCAAAACCACGCTGAATGCAAATTTTCACCTTGCTATGCAGACCAAACATGTTCATTTCTGAACGAATTTTCAGAACAGTTTTTTCCATTTTATTGATAAACAGGGAAAGGAAAAGATTTAGAAGGGCATTAAATTTTTTTTTTCTTTCTTCCATATGATATAAAGTGGAAATATAACAAAGCTAAAAAACGTATTTCAGGAAATAAATTAGTCAAGAAACTGGAGACAAGTGTAAGTGCTACAAATATCCATCTTTGATTGGGGCTGGCCAAACTAGCATAAGTATGATTTTCTTTTTCAGATTTCTTAAAAAAAGTTGAAATAAATAAGTTTAAATAGTTGAAATTTTCTAATATGGGCTCATACAAATATTAAAATATATCTTATTTTTAAGCCTATTAAAATTATGATCATATTAAATATTAATTATTATTTAACTTTTGGGGCATCTCCTTAATATTTGCATGAAATTTATTGTGTAGATATTAATTATATTATTTATTTTAATGATGTGCTGAAATAATTTAAATGCACTCAAATAAAATAGTAAATGTGTTGATTTTTATTTTTGCTCACAATCCATTTTGAGTGAAAACAAAACTCACTCAAGAACACCTTTTAGACATGGAAGGTCAAAAATCTCAACTCTATAATTCAATGGATTTGGGTATCCTTCCGACTAAATCTTCTTAATGACTTTAAATGAGATATTGTATAGATAAATTAAAATTTTTATCTTCAGTTATTTTCAACAAGTGGTATTAGAGTCAGGCTATTATGTTGAATCATTGAGAAATAATTTCACTCAAATTTTTTAGTTAATAATTAGAAAAAATTTCACCAAAATATTTTTTATTTTAAAATAGTTTTTTTTACAAAAATTTTGAATTTTAGTCTTTAGTTATATAAAAAATAAGAATATAAAAATCGACGTGTTTGATTTCTTATTTGTGATCTTGTCTCAGAAATAAAAATAATATTTTTAAATGTATTAGATTCAAATGTGATTCCTCTTCTTCTTCATCATTTTTTTTTTAAAGTTGAATCATCATATTTGTTTTTAAATGTCATTATTAAAATTCAAATTTTAATTTTAATTGAATCAATGTAATTAATTGATGATACTGTTAGTTTTTTTTTTCTTTTTAATTTTCTATAATATAAGAATTGGAGAGTTCTCAATTTTAATTATTTAAAAGATAGTCAATGGGTAGCATCATATATAATCTATAAAAGCCAATTTTTGAAAATTGCTGCATGATTTTAATTATGATATTAGTTAATATTTTACTTTTTTATTTCAAAGGTAATGATTATTGTTGCGTGCCGGAATACTCGTGGCGGTCAAGAGATAAAGAGTTTAACATTCTAATTTTGCACGAATATACCAGACAAGCATAGATAAGACAAAGAGAGGTAAAGGAATTATAAGAGATACTAGATATTTTAAGTGGAAAACCCAAAAAAAGGGAAAACCCACAGGGCCTAACCTAGTTAAAATGATTCAACTAATGTTTGTCATTGATTACAAATGATGCCCTTCCTTAGGGGAAGGCATTGACATAATATAAACAATATACATTACAATACATTATATGGCTGGAGTTGGAAGAACTAAATAGCATGAGAAATGCTCTTAAGAGATTATTGGCTTGTTTGTATGATCGGTCGGAAGGACTGTTGTAAGACAACAGAGGTCAAAGGGACTGCAGTCTGGCGACGGAGGTCGGAGGGACCATAGTCTGTCGATTGCGGTCGGAGAGATCATAGTCAGACAACAGAGGTTAAATAGAACATAGCCGGGTGATAGAGGTCGATGATGGTTTGAGGGCAATGGCTAGCAACATAAAAGTTTGACAATGACAGTCTGGTGGTGGTGGTTGGTAAGGGTACGACGATGGTGGCCTGGAAAAGGTCCAATGGCAACCTGGCGGTAAGGGTTTGTCAGCGGTAGTGCTGGGAAGGAGTTCTGAGATTTCTTCAAGCCTCATAACACTCTTTGCTCTCTAGCCAAGGATCCCAACTTCCTAATTCATGTGAAGAGTGAGGGTCTATTTATAGATTTTTTGGAGTCACCTACTCCGTAAATATGGAGAAAATCTAGAGAAAATATGGAACAATCCATTTCATGAATCACATTCATTCTCTCGATCATTAATCATTTATTTAGTGTTTAGATGCCTAAATTATGTCAAAATCAAGCAATTTTGGGCTCGTTAGATTCATCCATCTAACTGCTCGGTTAGACTATAAGAATGTCACATTTGAAGATCATTTAGTCAACCAATTAATGCCTTGGAATTCTAATTACGTCTTAAGGCCTCGATTCGATTTGGGATTATTTAGACTCGAATTGGATCAATTTTAATGTCATCGGTATAGCTACAGCTTTAATCGAGCAAAGCCATGAGTAGCCCTTTGAAAGCTCAATTCGTTTGCATCCTTAGACATCAGGTTTGTCTCATCAAGCCGTTCAATTCGAATATAAGTTTGTAAAATACCAGCTTAACGCCTTCCCGCTATATGCCCTGTAGACTGATTTGTGCGAGGTGAAGCTCCGTAGGAGACGCAAGCAACCTAGAGCGATGTGAGCGAGACATATGATGCAAACGTGCATGCAAGCTGGGAGAGACATACGATGCGGATTATGGCGCAGCTGCTAGACAGACGACGCCCCACCAAGCAAAAGTGCAAAACATCAATGCGAGCGAGCACGATGAGCTTCGACATCATGAGATAGAGATAGCGAGCAACCACAAGGAGACGATGTGTGACTTCAAATCCAATAGGTAGGAATGTAATCGAAGGAGGCGAAGAAGTTATTTAGTGACTCGTTCAAAACTCTACCTCTCATGCGATGCAGGGAAAGTTGAGGCCAAAGAATAACTAGAGATAGGAAAAGCAAACCTGCAGTTATAGGGAGACAGCAAAACAAACATAGGAACAAATTAATTTAGTTTAACTATTTTAATTAAAATTAATTAGGAATATGGTGTAATGAATAAATAATTAATTACTTAGATTAATTGATAATCAATTTAGATTTTAATTATATTATTTATAATGATTAGTTAATAATAATAATTAAACTTAAAAAATTAATAATTAACTCATAAATATTAAAAATATTATCAAAATTAAAATTAATAAGTTATATCATAATTAAATTATTTTCTAATTATATTATTTTTGTAAATATAATTTATTGACATTAATTAAAAATAGAATTAATAAGTAACTTTTACTTAAAATGTAAATTAAAATTAAAATTGATTTGTTAATTAACTAAATGGTATTAAATGGAATTGTAATATTTTTATTATATTTAAATGATATGAAATTGTAATTTTTATCAATGTTAGATTTTGCATTTAAAAAAATATAATTTTTTCACTATTTATTCACCTTTATTATATAGTAAATTAAATATGTACTATAATTTATTAAATGATAAAATTGAACAATATAAGCAATATTATATTATATCCACTTAAAATACCTAAAATACTCTTCATATTTAAATTCAGAGTTCACTTTAACTCTTATTTTAGGCTTGAAACTAAATTGTCTCAAATTTTAATAGTCGATGGACTAAATTGGAGCAATGCAAAACTTTGGGACTAAATTGAACATTTATCGATAATCCAAGGACTATTTTGAGCTTTTACTCAAAATAAATATTTATGATATACATTTTTCTTAAAAGGGATTAATTAAAAAGAAATTATAATTATTATTCATTATTTTAAGATAATTCAAATTTAAATAATATGTTGCCAAAGTAGTCTCAATTATATTAACTTATTTATTTTGAAATATTTTAATAATATTAAATATTTATATAAATCTATGCAAAAAATAGTTAGCTCAAAGGAAGATTATTTTTTGGCCAAATTATAGTTATATGTAGTAAAAAATATATGATAATTTAAATTTTATTCATGCATGCAATAAGTAGATCCAAATAATGTTTTATTATTATTGACAGGATTTTTCCTAATATTTTTTAACAATAATTTTAAGAAAACAACTTATAAATTACTATTTCTATCTAAAGACTAAATTGCAATATTATGCTAGGTATCTTATAAGAGACCATCTTATTTATCAAGCATATAGATAATTAACATTTATTTATTTATAATATATATGCATAAAAGAATGAAATTATTACTAATTTTAAATGTATTTTATTCTTTTACTACAAATTTAAATAAAATTCCAATGTTTAAAAGTACTAGCTTAAGAAAATAAAATTATATATCATTATTGTTATTTGGTATATGGATTTAAACTATGTAATGATGATTGAATGTTCTTCTGTTTTTGCTGCAAAAAGCACCATTGAACAAAGAGTTAATTTTAGAAAGTGAAGGCATTTCAATCACATGACTCTTATAATTATAAAACACTCTATTGTATAAACTATTATGGGCAAAAAATACTTGAAGTGAAATGTGCTGAGAATTTAAAGAAAAAAAAAAGTGCTTAGAATTTCATAGATCAAATAGCAGATCAGTTCGTTGATTCTGAAAAGCTTAAAATATGCATCTTTCTTGAAAAACTTATTTCAATGTGATATAAAGACAAAAGGAACATAAGATAGTACATTATGAAAATATCTAATTTTTTTACTAAATTGAGGACACTAAAGTTAGAATTATCTAATGATATTTTTGTTTAGTTAGTCTTGATCCTAAATGCACAAGAGATGCATCAAGAAAGGTGATGAAGCTACTAAATCTTCAAACTTAATGATAGTTTGGTTTGTTTCTTTTCTGCACTTTTTTTTCATCTTTTTAAATTTTTTTAAACAAAGAGTGGGTACTAATCTATGGGGTCATCAACATGATAAAATATTAAGTTAATTGGCCAAAATCCTAAATGCACAAGAGATGCATAACATTAGAAAAGCATAAAATATGTTTAAATTTGCTTATAGTCGATTCACTAGATTATAGGAAACTGCAGCAAAGATTATATATAAATACAAGTTTACAAGGCATCTCACCTATCATAAGACCACGATAAGGGAACCTTGGTTGATCTATAATCTTCCAGGGCGCTGAATGAAGTTCAATAATTTTGCTAGTAAAATTAAAATAGCATAATTGGCTAAAAGTCTGCAGCATTAAACATCCATTACGAGTTAAGTTAGCAATTAGAAACATCATGCAAATCTGCTGTGAAAGAGTCTTTGAATTACCTCTAAAGCATGAAGTGCTCCATAAACAGTTTGTGCCTGCAAAATATCAACCAGATTAACAAGGAGAAGTTATTTAAAATAGCAAAGAAAAAAATTTTGTTGCAAGACTTCATAAGGCAACATGATTTTACAATCAACGTTCATACATCTGTAGATGGAAAAAAATAAATCATATGATAGGATGATTTATGCTTTGAGACACAACACTGGTGTAAAATTATAGCCGAAAAACTTCAAAACATAAAATATATAAGATAAATGATTATAATAGCATTAAATGTTAATGTTTTTATTGAACGAGATAAAAATTAGTATCAAACACAAAAAAATGTGAAAGCCAGTTAAAACTAGTGCAAATAAAAATCTACTACTTAGGTGAATGAAAAAATAGAATATTTCTAAATCTAGAACCGTAGAAGCTTCAAAAGATAAGGTCGTCAATCTTTGCATTTCCTGAATTCGAAGTTTAATCTAGATCTCTTCTTGTGGAAAATTGATGATCACTTATGAGCATATCCAAAAAAAGAATAAATTCCGAGAGAAGGCACAAAGAAAATGGAAAACATGACACGATGGACTATATAAACAGAAAAAGAGAATAGCTAAATTGGCTTGGAGCAAGTTTTGTCTGGTTCTCTTGGTATTTAATATTTGATATTCAAGAATTTCAATTCGATGAGAAAAAGAGAATTTCATACCGCTGAAAATTTCCTGCAAAAAGAAAAGAGATTGTTTTTTGTCTCGTCGAATAAGATGAGGCAACAGGTATGCCACAAATTTTGGGCAAATTATTGGGTCAGGTGACCGAAGGCGAAAAATAAGTTCGGACATCCAATAAAAATTTGCCGCGTCACCTTGCGCTTTACCTGCGCTTTAGTTGCGCTTTTTGACTTTGCGCTTTAGTTGCGCATTACCTGCGCTTTAGTTGTGTTTTAGTTGCGCTTTACTTGCGCTAATTTTAAAATAATATTTTATTAATATTCGGACCCATCTCTACGTTCGGTCACCTGACCCAATAATTTGCCCAAATTTTGAGAGTTATCGCTATGGTGGCCAGAGTGAATGCGATTATGTTCATAGGATCTCGTCATTATGAGAGGAAATAGTGTGATCTTTCGAATTAATTTTGATTTGAGAGGTTTAGATCTATTAAAATTGTTTGATTGAATTGTGCTAGATCAGGCTTGATTTGTTTTGATTCGAGCTCAATTGAACCTAGTTTGAATCCAATTTGATTTTGACGGCACTCGATTGAGTTGATTGAGCTCGATCGTACCCAAATGGGGTCGAATCGGCTCGATTGGAGACCATTCGACACACAAAAAAGTCTAAACAGTAAACTGTAAACAAAAGCATTGGAATTCCTTTCAATTCTAACGAAACCCAGCTAATAAATATGTGAAGTCTAAGCAAAATTTACCGAAACAATGTAGAAGTAAATTGATAATGCATGGGCCCTTACGGGGCTGTCTAATTTAAGATAAAAACATTGATTCTGTACCTAGTAACTGTATTCATTTTAAATGTGTATTTTTTAGCGTTTCTAACTATATTAACTAATCATAATTAGTGAATTCTGTTTTTTTTTTTTAGCCCTCATCCTAATCTACCTTACATTAACCAATTTAAATCAGCAACTCCTATTTGGCTAATATGACCCAACTCAGTTTGATCTGTTAGTTGAGAGCTTTGGCTACTAACTAAGAAGTATTGGGTTTGAGTCTTACGTATGTGATGTGTGTGAGTTTTCCTTAATTGGCCTGAATTTCCAAAAAAATTATTTAGCTAATATGCCGGTAACCTGATCCAAAATCCGATGGATAAATTCTAACTCTTTCATTGAAGTAATGTTTGGTATGTTCCTAAATATAAATAAAAATTGTGTCATAAAAGTAATGTGATGCAGTGCATATTATGGAGTATGTGGCACAGCAGACCGCCACCACTCATACTACACTCTCTCCGTACCAATTCAGTTATCTTAGTGCTAGTATTCCTTTTTCTTTGTTACACCATAATTAGCAAAACTCAATTATCTACTATTACAAAACCTTATATTATCAAAAATATACATAGGAGGAAAGGAGTGTAGTGCAACACTTTTTCCACTATTATCAATAGAATTTGTATTATGGGGCAGGATGCCTCTGTTTTCACCGAGAGGTAAACCTCTCAGTTTCTGGTTCTTGTTTTCTTGTCTGGAATTCCTTGCAGATCCTAAGCGGCATCAGGTTGGTATCAGAGCCGGAGATTCCAGGCGAGCAGGATGACGAACTGAGGTAAAGAACCGGCCACCGATCGGAGCCATGAAATGCTGTGGGCAAACCAAGCTACCATCTTGCGCCAACTGGACACGTTGTTCGCAGATGTGCAACGCCTTTCGGTACCAATGCACCGTGAGTTAAATCTCAATCGTTTAGAAGCGACACATCTTCAACCACATCGAGAGCAAGCACCGCGATAGTTATTCCAGGTGGCCGGCGTGGTTTGGGCCTTGATCGCCATTGGCGTCGAAACCCTTTTCCTGTACAAGGAGGATCTGATTCGGAAGAAGATTTACAAAGGCAAATGAGATGTGTACGTGAGCGAGTCCGACGAGGATAATGATGATCTTGACTACCCTGCTGGCCAATATAGGCGGCGACGTCATCCTGTGCAACACCGACACCAAGCCGAGTTCAAAGTCAAGGTAGACATACCATTTTTTTATGGCCGCTTACACATAGAGAATTATTTGGATTGGGAGAAAGCTGTTGAAAACTTTTTTTGAATACATGGAAATTGAGCCGGCAAAACAGGTCAAATATGTAGCCTGTAGGCTAAGAAGTGGAGCTAGTGCTTGGTGGACTCAATTACTACAGATGCAGCAGAGGGAAGGGAAGGGCCCTGTCCGTAGTTTGGCACGAATGAAGCAGCTTTTACATGCTCAATTCCTTCTGACTGATTATGAACAGATTCTTTATATGAAGTATCAATAGTGTGTGCAAGGCAACTGCTCTGTAAATGAGGACACCGAAGAGTTCCATAGGCTCAGTGCCCGAAAAAACTTGAATGAGTCAATGAACCAGTTGGTGGCTAGATATATTGGAGGACTCAAGCACAGCATTCAAGACCGGCTAGAATTGAATTTCGTGTGGTCCTTATCTCAAGCCATCAATTTCACGTTGAGGGCAGAAATGCAACTGAGCCGGTCTACACGACCCCGGTTCTCTCGTCAACAACCCCGTGAGTCGACACCTGAAGTCACCAAAGGGAGCTCCCCTCAGTTCAAAACAGCTAACACTTCTCCCTCTCCCTTTCCATCCACAGCTCAACTCAAACAATCTGGACCGACTCTACAGACTAAGTCCCAGCTAAAACCCAAGAATCCTCATCAAAACAATCCATATGCCAAACCAGGTACACTGAAGTGCTTTCGTTGTTTCCAACCTAGGCACAAGTCTAATGAATGTCCTCAGCAATAACAATTATAATTATTGGAAAATGAAGATGGGGAGGCATTGCCGAATCTTAGTGAAGCAAACGACTTAGATATTGAGGACGTAGAAGGTGATGAAGGGGATCCCGTGGTTTATGTTATTTAAAAATTGTTAATAACACCTAGACATCACAATGCTTCACAATGTAATGCAATTTTCAAGACTACGTGTACTATTAATGGTAAGGTTTGCGGCCTGCTCATCGACAGTGGCTGTACAAAAAATATCATTTCTCGTTCAGTGGTCCAAGCCCTACAGCTCAAAACAATAAAGAATCCTCAACCTTACAAGATCAGTTGGGTCAAAAAGGCGATTGACATTCCTGTTACGGAAATGTGTCAGGTAACCTTTTCTATTGGGCGCCAATATGTCTGTGACGTTCTATGCAACGTGTTGGACATGGATGTGTGCCACTTGATATTAGGCCGCCCATGGCAATTTGATACTGGTGCTATTTATGATGGTCATGCCAATGCATATGCTCTAGATTGGAAAGACAAACGTCTCAGACTTCTACCAGGACCACGTGACAACAAATCGTCTGCGCCTAATCAGTCGCTGTCATCTGCCATGCAGTTGGTATCGGGTCCAAGCCTTTTGCTAACATGGAAGGAATCAACTCTTATGTGGGCTTTGGTAGTCATGGATTCCAACTTCACACAGCAGCTTGAAGTTCCTTCTGAAGTTTGACGGTTGCTGCAAGAATTCAATAGTATTTGCCCAAGTGATCTTCCCAAGTCACTCCCTTTCAAAATATTCAGCAACAGATAGACATGCTACCTAATGCTATCTTACCAAATCTTCCACATTATAGATTGAACCACAAGGAACAATAGATTTTACAGAATATCAGTGAAGATCTCTTTAGTAAGCAGCTCATTCAGGCGAGTATCAGTCCATGCACTGTCCAAGCATTATTGGTACCTAAAAAAAACAGTGAATGGCATTTATGTATTGATAGTAGAGCCATCAACATGATCACTGTGAAATACCGATTTCCTGTGCCCCGGATCGATGAATTACTTGATAAATTAGAAGGCTCATCTTTTTTTTTCTAAATTGGGCCTACATAGTGGGTATCACTAGATTCGAATTCGTCCTAGTGACGAATGGAAAACAGCCTTCAAGACATCATTCGAACTATATGAGTGGAAGATTATGTCGTTTAGATTGTGCAAGGCACCTTCCACCTTTATGAGAATGATGCAAGACATTCTCAAACCGGTTTGGGGCAAATTCTGCATTGCTTACTTTGATGATATCTTAATATACAGTCACACTTTGGTGCAACACATCAAACACCTCCAACAAATCTTTCTTATTTTACAAGAAAACAAGTTGTTCCTCAACTTACACAAGTGTCAGTTTGCTACCTCTCAAGTGCAATTTCTTGGGTTTGTTGTTTCAGAAAATGGTGTCCGGATGAATCCTGGCAAAGTTGCGGCAATTCAAACTTGGCCAATCCCATGCTCTTCTTTTTAGGTTCGTAACTTCCATGTCTTAGCAAATTTTTACCGCAAATTCATCAAGGGATTTAGTGTGCTTATGAGCCCCATTACTAACTGTTTAAAGTCAAAGACTTTTCTTTGGGGAGAACAACAACAAAACAGCTTTGTTGCTATTAAAGAGGCCCTCACGTTCGCCTCTGTTCTCACTTTACCCATCTTTGATAAGCTTTTCACGATGGAAACAGATGCTTCGTCTGTCAATATTGGTGTTGTATTATCACAAGAAGGTAGACCCTTCGCTTACCTGAGCGAAAAACTTGGCCCATCACGCCAACGCTGGTCGGCTTATGAACATGAATTATATAGTCTTGTTCGCGCTCTAAAACAGTGGGAACACTATCTTCTCCACCAAGAATTTGTTCTTTGCACTGATAACCGAGCTCTTCATTATAAATAGCCAAAAGCATGTCAATTGGATGAATGCTCGTTGGATCTCCTACCTCCGAAAATTCTCGTTTGTACTCAAATATCAGGCCGGCCAGAATAATAAAGTAGCTGATGCACTCAGCCGGAAGGCAATATTAATTACTCAGCCACAAACGGAATTTTCTGATTTTCTATGCCTCAAGGAACTATATCCAATAGATCCTGATTTTTCAGATATTTGGAACAAATGCTAGCAAAACAAAAGTGTTCTCGGTTTCTCTATTAGGCATAGGTTCCTCTTCCATAACAATCTGTTATGTGTTCCATTGTCTTCTTGGCACCAACACCTAATCCGAGAGGTCCATTATGGCGCCCTTGCTACTCATATGGGCCGTGACCTATGTTGCACCGATACACCTATTTATGAAGGCGTGCTGTATCCGATACACCGATACACGGATACGCCTCCGATACTCCACCGATACGTGCCGGATACGCCAAAGCCGTATCCAATTAAAATACTATTTAATTTCAAAAGGACACGATTGTCCGTTGAAAAACAAAAAAAAATCCGAAAACAAAAAGGACGTGTCGTATTTACTTGCGCGATTGCGAGCAAGATTCTCTCATTTCTGAGATGGATTTGAGTCTCTTGATGATATGAAAATATTAAAAATTATTAATCTTTCACTTGATGAGCCTGAATTAGAAGCTATGATATTTATTGAACATGATATGGAAGTTCAAAGACAAACCAATGAAGAAGATAATTATATCATTCATTCTATTGAATAGTTGAAACTTCATGTGCTAGATAATTTATGTTTATGCTTTTGTTGTTGTACTATACATTTAATGCTTACTTATATTTTGATATTATAAGCTACAATGCTACAAATGATGTTGTTGTTATTTTTTTTTTTTGTAATTTCAAATATTATGTTTTGATTGCTTTCTTAATTTTTATGTATGATTATAAATTATAATGTTGTGTCCGTACTGTACCCGTATTTTGTATTTTTAAGAATTGACGTGTCCCATATCTGTATCGTGTCGTATTCGTGTCGCCGTATCCGTATCGGTGCAACATAGGCCGTGACAAGTCCTTGGCTCAATTGAAATGTCGATTTTATTGGCCACGCCTCCGCCATGACGTGCTCCGCTTTGTTGATCGATGCTCAGTCTATTAGAACTACAAAGGGGGTGCTTAGAATACCGGTCTTTATCTACCTCTGACTATTCCGGACTCAATTTGGGAAGACCTTAGCTTGGACTATGTTCTCCGGTTACCCCGAACGAGGAAGGGCAATGACTCGATTATGGTCGTAGTTGACCTCTTCTATAAATGGCGCACTTGTTGACCTTTGTGTAATATATTACATACCTCTGCCAAAATTCAGGAAATCAGCGGATATCCTGCCGAATCCGGCGCTGAATCCGTCTCTTCCCGTAAATCTCGTGAAGCCGGCCTCGATCGTTGTCACTCCCATCTATAAAATGAAGAAGGAATGAGGCTTTGCATTCTACTTGCTTCCTCCGACTTCTTCCATCAACCCTTCTCCCTAGTCGAGCTCCCATACGACATCCGAAATCCCCGCAAATCTTCCAAAATTCCTAGCAGAAGCCCTGCCTGAAAGCCTTGTCCCTTTTATCCTCCTTTCCCGTCCTCCTCAAGCCGCCGATTCCACTTGCCATTTCCGATTCCTAGCTGTAACCGACACCATAACTCCCTCACCCGACCTACTGCTGATTAGCACTAACCTAACCACCTCTTCACTGGATCTCACAAGCCAACTTCCTTCTCCGACATTCCCTTCCACTCGGATCTGAAGCAACGACGGGAGTTTGCTAGTTTGCGAATGTAATGATCACCCTTTCACGCACTTCTTCGAATCCTGTAAATCTGCTGCGATAGAGAGAATGAAATAGGGGGATTAATTTTATTTTAGAAAGCAATAAAAAAATCGTCCAAATGAAGTCTTAGGTCCTATCATTAGGATTTAACCCAAATCCTGTTAAATCCCACATCACTCTTGCTTAATCCTGCCCTAAACTTGTTTAAATTTTTTTTATTAATTATAATTAATTATTATTTTTAATTTCAATTCCCCCACCTCAATCTACATGCCGACATTGTCGTCACCAACCATCATGCAGGTATAACCTCTTAAACTTAAGAAAGCCTATTTTGGCGCTTGCAACGCGACGAGCAACCACATATGCACGTTTTTCTCTAGCGTGGTAGGAAGGAATTCATTGCGATGCTTGCGACAAGGCGGGCAATCTCCTAAAACCCCATTTTCGGCATTAGCAGTGCACCGGAAAACCACCCATGCACGTTTTTCTCTAGCCTGGTGGAAAGGGAATCCGGTATGACCCCTACGGCGAGGTGGGATCAAATATAAAATTGTGTATTTCAAATAGGTGTATGAAAACCCATGCACGTCTTTCTTTGGCGTTGTGAGAGACGAAACTATGGCCGCGGTGTCCCACAGCACCAACCGTGCACGCTTTTCTCTAGCATGGCAGAAGGCCCAGACTCCTGAAATTTCCCCTAAATAGGGGAGATGCCGGGAGGTTGTCAACATTTTGTCTAAAAAAGATAAAGACTTGAACTCAAAAAAGGACATCAGGGGACTTAAAGAATTTAAATTTGAGCATATGATGAACTCAAACAAACATGAACTTAATTTGAATTTGAGCATAATTAAGATGAGTAAACAACAAGGAATTTGGATTCAAAATGGGCGAGATCTTAAGTGAATTTGAACATAAAGCGGATTTGACATGAACTTAGACTCGAAATTGAGCTGGATTTGAACTCAAATAAAATAAATTGAATATTAAACTCATGTTTGCTTTGGACAATAAAAGACTTAGGTTAAAATCTCAATGAATATAATTTGTTCATAATCAAATGAAAGACTTATGTGGAATCATCATGCATATTGCAAACAACATGTAGAGACAAGAAGTTCATAATTATAACATGTCTACAAGCAATGAACAATCATAAAGATGTGTGATCTAGTCACAAGTGGAGGCACAAGGATATTCCATTGAACATTGCAGCTCATATGTAAGGCGACTAACATACAAGTGATGATGAAACTCAAGCATTTGAGTGGTTTAGAATAATTGCGATGGTTCAAAGACATGAAAACACCAATCCTCTTGCAAGCAACAATAGTGGATGAGTTGTAAGTGTGAAGAATTCATTTGTATATGTAAAAAGGGGAATTGTCATGCATATTATGTTCTATCTATGAATAAAATGCAAACATCCTTCAGTGACAATGGATGACTCACCAAATATATAAGGGTTTGCATACAAATCAAAGTAGCAAATTCATGATGAATATGGCTTATGCACAAACAGAAAGGCAATTAACTAGCAATGCATGCGATGATGTGACTATACCAACCTCCAAATTAATATCATGCAAGTCATATAAAAATGATAGTGGCCGATGCACAAGTCCCTCACAGATGAAGGAAGTTGATATGTAACGAGCATTATGATATCTCGCTAGCCAACATTTACAAGCAGTAGAGGGATTCAACATACGATAAATCGTTGATGAAAGGTGTATTCGAAAGGTCAAAGCAAAAACATAATTTTCATGCAACCAACGTCACTTGATTTTGATGTGTATGGAATTTACAAGAGTCATGCAAGAGGATGTGAAAGTCCCTTACAATCAATATCAACTACTCGTGGAAGAATGTAACAATTCTCTGTGAACAATGAGGGCTAACATATAATGGTTATGATGATTCCTTTATATGAATGCATCATACTGTCCACAATCAATAAAGACAAGTATATAATAATAACTCTAGCCCCTCCTACAAGCAAAGGTGGATAATAGGTTACATATGCAAGCTCCCACGAACTGCTACAAAAGCTCGACAGAAGCAGATGGTTTGTAGCAAATTTAAATACCTACGAACCATCGTAGGAAGCCTATCATGTAAAGTATTATCTATGAGCCATCGCAGAAGCTCATGATGAATGCAACATCAACAAACAAAAGCGTGAGATTCGTTAGTGCAGTACAATCCACCTGCAGAAAGTAACAAGTAATGCATAACAGTCTACCTGTACAAAGCGAGCATATAACCCTAGTATGACGCCACGCCAACGGATCCTCAATATGCATACAAGAGGACAGAAGGCGTGTACGAGCTTCCAAGTAGAGCGTTGCATTCAAATGACGGTTTCCCTCTCGACTGATCAATGTTAAATATTCTAAAAATATTCTCGCACATGCACCATAATTTGTATACACATAGGTACACAAAAGAGGTAAATGTAAAAAAAAACCTGCATGGGCCCCGACGAGCATGTTGTAAGAACACACGTGACGTCTTGGGATGCTGCGCGGGTCAATAAATGAACGTAGTTCGAGCCCGATCCTTCTATATGGATAGATAAGAGTTGACACAGCTCAAATTATCAAATAGATATACGGTCAGGGTGTTGATCGAAATATCTATTTTACACGTTCATATAAGGCTTTCAAGGCCTCCAACAAAGAAAATTTATTAACAAAAGTATAAAGCCTACAAAAACATGATCCCCCTATCAGTAAGTTGATAGGGTCGACAAGATTTAATCAATGGAAATGACCCCACACACCTCGATGATGACTGTATTGAATGTTTATCTCAACCGGAAGTGTTCACAAATACTTTCAAGTGCCTCCCAAATTACCAAATGCTCATCAAAACTCCAAAACTACACAAAAATTCCCAAAATTCCAGCAGTCCCAAACTCTAAATATTTAAAATTAAAACTCAATCATCGAACACTTAAAGCACAAAATTCATCCACCCTCTGCAATAATTTGTCGATGTGGACAAATTGAAATTTACTTTTGCTCACATAGAGCTAATGCATAGTCGAAAATATCACTAAGATCTATTCTCAAATAATCTTTTGCCAGTAAAGACGTGGTACGTGTCCTCTAACGGGCAGTTTTACCGCCAAATAGCACCGCAGGATAAACGGTTATGACCCAGGGCCCTCTGAACCGAGTGGTTCTGCTGACAAATGACACCACAGATAGCGATTATGGTCATAGTCAATACGTTCCTTAGTGGCATCAAATCCTTGAGATATGAATCAATATGGTATAATCGATAAGGCACAAAGCCCTCTGTAAGCTAAGGTGGATTCAAATTTGTCCCATTAGGAAAATATCCACCTTAGGTCTACAAGGTACCCTTGGACGAAGAAACCCAGGGCTGTCAACAAGGATCCTTCTATCAGGTTGGGTCGACTACCTCCACTAACTAAGTAGACCAGGGACCATGATGGCCCGGGACGACGGAACCATGGGATCTTGATCGGGCCCATCATCCATTCCCCCACAATCCACTTTAATTATAGGATGGTGAAATTCTATATTTTAAATATCACACTTCCAACACCCATACCTATGCTGCTACTATATTCCAGATAACACGTATTTCTACGTACTGATTGACGACTAGCCTTAATTGAAAGTTCTCTCTCATGATTGGGAGGGGTTATTAACTATAGGGGCTTGCGCTTATAGGAAACCAGAACTCAGATCATAAAGTCCTCGCAAAATGGGGGCAAAATCTCTGGGTAGTGTTTTATCTACAAATTCATCTGCCTTCCCAAAATTCATCCCGGAACTTAACTCCCCTCGAAGAAAATCACAGTGGGCGAAGGCCAGGGCCGAATTTTCAAAGCCCACAACACTTCATCGCCTGTAAGAAAACTTCAAATGCTCTTCATGTTGCGCATCTTTTTTTTCATCAAGTTGTCCGTCTTCATGGTGTTCCTAGGAGTTACATATGACCGGGATGTTAAATTTATAAGCCATTTTTGACGTGAGCTATGGAAGCGATTGGGCACTGATTTGCGCCTTAGTTCAGCATATCACGAGCAATCGGATGGCCAAACTGAAGTGGTTAACCGCAAACTGGGTAGTATGATTCGTTGTTTAGTGCAAGACCGTCCGAGACAATGGGAAGAAATGTTGAGCACAGCAGAATTCACATTTAATTCAATGGTGAATTGCTCCACTGGTAAGTCCCCTTTCAGCATTATGTATACAAAATTACCTAACATTGTTGTGGATGTACCAGTGCTACCTAAGTGCAAATCAGGATCTACAACAAATTTTAGAAACCAATATTCAAAAATGCTAGCTAACGTTCATGAGCAGCTCAGCAAGGCAAATTCAAAATACAAAGTAGCAGCCGATCGCCACCATAGGCAGACTTTGTTCAATGTGGGTAATCTTGTTATGGTGCGTATACGGCGCGAGCGCTTCCCTCCTATAACTTATAATAAACTAAGCTGCCGCAAGATTGGTCTTGTTCTAATCATTGCCAAAATTAACGACAATGCCTATATTTTTGACTTACCAGTTGGTCACAATACCTCACCCACCTTCAACGTTTCAGACATTTGGCCTTATCATTCGCCAGATGTATCTCCAATTACAGTCAGCTCATCGGAGTCGAGCTCTTCTGATGCTGGGGAGGACTGATGCAGTGCATATAATGGAGTGTGTGGCAGAGCAGACCGCCACCACTCATGCTCCTCTCTCTGTACCAATTCAGTTATCTTAATGCTAGTATTCATTTTTGTTTGTTACACCATAATTAGCAAAACTCAATTATCTACTATTACAAAACCTGATATTATAGAAAATTTAAATAGGAGGAAAGGAATGTAGTGCAGCACTTTTTCCACTATTATCAATAGAATTTGTGTTCTGGGGCAGGACGCCTCTGTTTTCACCGAGAGGTAAACCTCTCAGTTTCTGGTTCTTATTTTTTTATCTGGAATTCCTTGCAGGTCCTAGGCGGCATCATAATGAGATTAACTCCATACCAAACATAAAAGAATTTTATGCACACCAAACAGAACCAAATTAGGTTTGATTTAGTCTAACAGATTACCAAACCTTGACTAACGCTTATCTTAAATTCTTAAGTTAATCTAATCTCAAACCAAACAGACCTTTGAACTGCTCGCCTCCTCCTTACCTAAGTTCACGCAGACAAAAACGGAGTTTTCTAAATTATCGTCATCATCAAAGGCAAAGCTAAAGTTCTTTTGCATGAACAAAGAGCTATGCGAAGAATGTCATGAAGTTCTCAAAATTGCTAGGAAACAAAGGCAACTTTTATCCAGGAATTTTCAGAAAAAATAGAAGAAGACGGACAATTTGGTTCTATTTTTTCCCTCATAGTTTGAGCTCAAAGAGAAAAAATGGAACGGTTAATCTTTTATTTGATTAATCTACCATCAAATGCAACAACCAATTAATGGCAACAATTATAAAATAAGAACAGGTTTCACTTACCTCAATTTGGGCGTATGTTTCTTCTCCGCTTGCAGGAATGGATAGCTTGTAAGTTTCATCTGTGCCAAAGTTCAACTGCATAGCAGCAAGAAATGTTGCTTGATTAGAGAATATTAGTTTCAAGCCAATTTTAGATATTTTCATAAGCCATCTTCATGCCATAAATTCTAACCTTTCTTAAATAAAAGGACAAAGCTTGCATAAGATCCCCCTTTAAGTTTAGCACGCCAATTGATTTCTTTAATGTCATTTCTAAATGGTTAGAAGCATGCCCTACAATTAATTTTTCCAACTCTCTTTTGGTTTGAAAATGTATTAATCCTCACATAATTATATTTATTTTGTTGCACATTGCAGTGGAGGAAAAGTTTATTGTCTTATCATTAAGCAAAAAGCTTTTAAACAAGCATATAAATAGACCACAATATATAACAGATGCAGGATATTTTAAATGTAACAATGGAAAGGAAAAAACTATAAGACATACCCCAATTGATAGCTTTTACTATATAGGTAGAATAGTAAGATTAAAATGGTTTGTCCTTTTCCAGAATTAGAGGTAGAATAGTAAGATTTGAAGGTAAGGTATGTCTATTATAAAGGAGGTGGAGAGTGTAGGAAGGTGGTGAATTCATTAGGTTGATGGTGGAAGACAATGAATTTTGGCATTCATCCACTGTAGTAGTGGTGTCTATGTCAAAACAAGCATCTGAAAAAATCGGTATTGGATGGTGATGAGCAACAACAATCATCGAGGGGCAGGTGAAGATGATCATTAAAAGATGGGCGATGATGCCTGTCAGCAGGCATCAATGGAAAGCAACGTCAGAAGATGGCAGTGGATGATAGCAGTTATCAGCATCAATTGGTGCTTGTCATTGGAGAATGAACGACAACTATAGTTGGTAGACAGACGGCAATAACCAACAGAGGATGGGCAAAGATGTTTGTTGTTAGTCAACATTGGATGCGGAGAATAGGTGATAGTGGTCATCCGAAAATACCGAAGTCAAATGTCAAATGCTAGAAGGTTTTCCACATGGTGATCCTCTTAGGTGAAAATCAAGCAACTAAGGAAAACATAGAAGTATAGACAAACAAATTTTCAAAGATGGTTGGTTGAGATTTCAAGCAACGATCAAAGAATTAGAATTCTCGAAGTACATAAATTTTATTCAACAAAAAACCTTACTTGAAAAAATATAAATAAGGCCTATTAATATATTTTTAAAGGGGGAACCGAGTATTTTTATAAAAAAAAAAATACCCCAAGCAATACAAAAGGAGCAACCAAATTTCCAACATTTCATAGCATTATGTTATGTCCCTTCATTAATTTGCTGGAAGAAATGTCAGCCTCAAATATAGCCTTCGCATTACTTCATCCCCTCAATCATACATGTGGTAGATCTGCAGAAACCTAACATCATAATTGCATAATTAGTTACAGTTTTTGTCCTAAACAGCTCTATCAACCAAATCCAAACTAAGTATAGGGAGTAGAGTAGGATGTCAATAGAACTCTCATTTCAATCAAGATCTTCTTGACATTGTAGCTCAGGTCGTATATCATAGCTCTGTAATGAGCAAGTCCAAGTGCGGAGTTCGGACTCCTTCCATGTTGATTTTGTGTAATATAATGGAGTGGTCAATCTGAGATTTCGTCAGCACCTAGTCCTGGGGATAGTTATCAAAACTTGAAGTGTCCATCCAGCGATCATATCAAGTTTGCCCATATGTCTGGTGCTTCTAAATGAAATAAACAATTGTTTCATGTTTTCTCATGCTTAATATAGTAGTGGAATGGCCAATTGCTATCTTAAAACTTAGTGTACTCTATATTCTCGATGGAGACATAGTGGAACAACTAGGGGGACATACCCTAAACCCATGGAACATAGAATATAATTTCTTTGGGTTTTGGAGTCTTTTAGAGAGATATAATTCATGTGGTGAAATAAATGATTAGCATAGAGTACCTTTTTCATAAATTTCATTAGAATTCCAACAAGCTCGATGGAGATAAAACAACAAAAACCATAACAAGCTAGATGGAGATGAGGAATTTAAATTTTCTATGACTCACAATTAAATTTAAATGACTAATTCTATCATAATTTCAAACAAATTATTATAAAATTAGAAAAACCCAAGTACCATTAAAGATTTTCATTTTGCAATCATATAAAACTTGCTATTGTGGTAGGATGAATTGGTGATGTATAGAAATTAATACTTAACTATTTAAAGATAAAAATCTGACTTCTCAAGGGAATGATACTCATTCATCATTATATTATTTGAGGCTTGCATAATATTGTGTAAGCAAATATTTCCTCCTAGCCAAAGGTAGGAGTAGATGACTATGAAAGGCTGAGACAGCTAAACGAAAAAAGGTTCTTAAGGTGGCTCACTGGTGGTAGTAAAAATAATCAAGAATTCTCTTGGCCTAAGTATTCTCTATTCTCTTCACAAAAAAGTCATTCACAAGTGTGCAGGAGTAGGATCTATTTATAGATTTATGAACGAAGTCTTCTAGTCATTTATATAAGAATCTTGGATATTCCATTGAGCAGTTCAAAAAGGTTTCGCTTAATCATTTACATTTTTGGGAAATCTCAATGCTTTAATGAAATTGGAATTAAATAATTTTAGACTCGTTAGATTCATCTTGTCAAGACACTCAATTCCTCTATGAGTACCCAAAATTCGAAGAATATCAACCCTTCAAATGGCTTTACAAAGCTTTTAATTAGCTTCTGAGTGCATGGTTTAAGCTCATTTTGTCATAGATCTAAACGTTTTGATATCACTGGATTTGTCTCATCGAACCATATTGTCTCTCAACAACAGAAATTTTGAATGATCTCCAAATCAATTCCAAAATTTTTTGGCTCAAATAATTGAAGTCTTTGAGAATAAAAATTGAAGTTTAAATTCATGAGTGATCAGATTAAGTTTTTTAATGAAATTGGAACTCCAACTTCCTGTCATACGCAATCAGAGGTTAATAGCCATAGCAGAGCCAAATAGAATTTTCCTTATTTGACAATTAATTAAAGCATTCTTATAAAATATAATATTTTTTTCTTTGTTGCAATGGAAAAAATATCTTGCTAATGTGTTCGGAAGGTATTCATCTACAAATATTAACTAAACATCAAAAAAAAAATCTTTTTTTTAACATCACCATCATCATCATCATCAATATTTTATAATACCTTAAAACGATTTAAAAAATTTATGCACTTCATTATTGAAAGAAAAAGTCACATTGATTTAATTATTAACAACCATTAATCCCACTCTATCCCATTAGTCCCACTTTATCTTGTCGGCAAGTGTTATTGCAGCAGCACTTCCCAGCCAAACCCAAAAGAATAATAAAAAATCACTTCATGAATGACCGTTTACGCAGCAAATGTAGAACCGTAGAAAATCATCAGCTGTCTAAAATATAAAACCATAGAACCAATGTAGTTCCAGATAAATTTCGGTATTTTGAATAATTTAATATGTTTGAGGTTCGAATAATGTAAAAACATAAACAAAACCATGCTCTCTACTTACTTAGTCATGATTGAGAAGGATTTTTTTCAAAGAAAAAAAAAATTCTTTACTAACAAAGATGATAAATCACGCCAATTTGCTCTGAGCAAGCATCAGATATTCGAAAATCACAATTTCCACCTTGTAACCCAAAACCGACGAAAAAAAAAATACCAGTTCGAAGATACCTTATCATCCTCGGAGAAAATCCGAACATGCAATCCATCAAGCACAGCAGAGCTAGGCACAATGCCATCAATTACATGAGCAACTCTGACAAGATCAACCATCCTCAAGAAGGCATCGCTCAGAATCCTGGAATCATCTGAATATTTGCTCCCTTCAGTTCTCAACTGGAAATTATTGCTCAGATAAAGAATGCCCGAACCATATCCCACTGAAGCCGGCATCGGCCACAAGTTAAGGCCATTAGCGAGAAGAGAAAACCACAACAAAAATCCCATCAGAAGGGCGGTGCGAACTACACCCATTCTCCAGCAATTACCAGCAACGAATCTGAAACGAGAAAAGTATACAGATCTAACACAATGCGGGTATAGAACACTCAAAAGAGTTGGGAAAACCAAGCTCCTAAATGAAACGCTTAGGGAAAGAACTCTCAGTAGATCTGAGAAGGAAAAAAGACAAAAATAACGCCGATAATGCCCAGGCTGCAGGGATGAGGTTTTTATTTATTTATTGTTTTGGTAAGCTAACAAGCTATGAAACGAAGATCGAGGATATATATATATATATATATATATAGCATAAAAGTAACACACAGTTGAACCTACCTGGAGACAAAAGAAGAAAAGTTCTGCCAGCCTATGCTCTCCCGCCATTAATTCCCTTAAATATTTAACTCTTACACAGAGTCAAACATAAGTAGAAAGTTGATACCAGTCAAAGAAAATAATAATAAAATGACTGCATCATATTAACCAACTAAGTCTTCGATTGAGACAGCTATTTTATTGATTTCTAAAATAAAATTTTAGTAAAAAATAAAAAAGTTATACTAAAATTTTTTTTTAGAAAGCAATAAAAAAGTCGTCCCAAACGAAGCCTAAGTCTTTATTTGGGACGACTGTCTTATTGCTTCTTTGAAGTTGTTTTCTAGTATAAAAATTTTAATTTTTGTATTAAAATGTTGTTTTAAGAAGTAATAGAAAAATTATTGAGACAACTGTTTTGTTGCTTCTTAAAGCAGCTTTTTGGTATAAAAATTTTAATTTTTGTATTAAAAAACTGCTTTAAGAAATAACAAAAAAGTCATCCCAAACTAAGCCTAAAGTTTCGTTTAAGACGACTTTTTTATTGCATATTAAAGTAGTTTTTTTAGTACAAAATTTTTAATTTTGGTATTAGAAAGCTGCTTTAAGAAGCAGTAAAAAAATTATCCCAAAAGGAAGTCTTAGGCTTCGTTTGGGACAGCTTTTTTGTTGCATTTTGAAGCAGCTTTCTAGTACAAAAAATTAATTTTTATACTAAAAAATTGCTTCGAGAATCAATAAAAAAGCTGTATCAAAGGAATACTTATTCTTTTTATTTGGTTAACCGAGCTTAGATAATGCCTTTAAATAATATTTTTAATTAATAGAAGTCGTTTTAGCCATTAAAATCAATTAATGGAATAAATGAAATGCTAAGACTTTATCTTAGAAGACGTTTTAGCCATTAAAATGAATGCTAATTGAAATGCTAATACATGATGCTTATAGAAGTTTCACGTCCAAACTTAAAGAGGAGAGCCTATGCTCACAGCCTAATTTTTAATAAATGCAATTAAAAATATATGATGAATGATTATGATCAAAATTGTCAAAATAAAATGAAAGGATTCAAATTTGTAAAATTTGACATATAAAACTTTAATATCAGATTTGCCATTACATGCCAATTTTAAAATTTAAAATAAATTAGATGCATGTGACATATTATAGAGTTTAGTTTATATTTTTTTTACTTTTAAAATACCAAAATTTGAGGATGAAGTGACAAAGTGTTATTTGCATTGTTTTTAAAAACGGATCGGACAAGCCGGTTCAATAAGGAACCGATTAGCTAGCTGATCCGATTTTTTTTTTTTTAAATCGGCTCTGCAATGAACCAGCTAAAATCAGTTCGAACCGGCGGTTCGACCGCTAAAATGATGAACCGGTCTTAGTTTTTAAGAACCGACGGTTAAATATTTTCCCTATTTCATATAATTAAAATTTTGTAAAATAAATGTAATAAATTAACTTAAATTTATTAAACTTAAAATTGAAAATAACTTTAAATTTGTTATGATAATTAATTTTTAAATAAACTCTAACAAAGCTTACTCATATGACATCACCATCCATGTAACTTATTTGCTCATTCATTTCAAAAAAAAAAAAATATATAAAGTTACAAATAATACTAACTTATAGTGTCTATATGATATGAGACTAAAGAATTACAAGGAATACATATTTATAAACATAAATTTTAATTAATTTTTTATAATTAATGTAAATAATATTTATTTCTTAATTAATCCTTTAAAGTGAACTAGTTCCTCAGAACTGGAACTTATGTACAGTCATGACACTCACTGATGTGGATCAGTTATTTAGTGAACAATCACATTTTTCCATTGAGAGATTATGACCTTCAAAGTTATAACTATAACAGTGTGACGTTGTTGACATTCGAGTGTTATGGCACCCAAGTAGCAAAAATAGCACCAAGACATGAGAAATTATAGTGTCATACCAAGCTGACTTTCTGACACTGCGGTATTGATAATGCTACGGTGTTGTCTATGTTGCCACCATAGTGCTTGTAAATAGAGAACTTAGCATCGCAATATAAGAATTAAAGTGATTTGACCATATTGAAGGAAGCGTTGCGGTATTGTTTTGTCGTACAACACGCGTTGTTGACTACATAGAATTTTTTGCCATTATTTAATTAGTTTTTATGCTAAAAAAGTAATTAAAATAACATATTTTCAGTAAAATTAGAACACATAAAATAATATGTTTCTTCTCAAGCAAATAAATAAATATATAATTATGATTAATTAGATAACTTAAGGAAAAATTGATAATTTAAAATTACTAAAATATAGGATAATATATCATGGCCTAGAAGTAGAGAAAATGAATAATGTTATAATTCTAGTTTGAAAAATACTAATAATTATGCTAACCAGTTATCCTTATAATTGCTTATTTTGAATTTACATGTTATAAATATAATCAGTAACTTTTAAACTGTGAATTGAATAATTTAGGTTAAAGATTAGATGTGTTTGCAGTTAAAATTAAAATTTCATAAGTTCATTAGCATTTGTACTAATTCTCCTATCTTATCATTTTTGAATTTAAGTATATGACTGTAATCAGACTCTAAGCTTTTATTTGATACCAACTTTTGACTATGCTCACTTTCTTTTCCTTCTTTTATTTTTTTTAAACTCTTTTCACTTTATATGGAGTACATAGTTAATGATTTTAAATATCAATTTTACTTAAAATCTTCTTACAATCAAAATAACTTTAATATAAGGATTTAATAAAATTACTAATTCCAAATTCATGTTGCTTATATTTTTTAATTTTAATATGCTCATATCTATTTTTTTACCTTAATTATTTATCTTCAATTCAAAGGTCAATATATGAATGTATAACTTATAAATTCAAATCAAGTCAACAATTTGAATGATCTAAATTAGTTAATTATTAATTTTTCCAATCAATGAATTATAAAGTAGTGCTCATTTGAACTGTGATCTAGAATTTTATTATTATCTTAATTTTATATAATTTTTATCTATCATTTGTTTAGGGTTAATTAAATAATTAGAATTTAGAGATATTAATAAAATATAATAAAAGTAAGCAAAAGGGGAATTTAATCAAATGTAAATAACAACACACATAAATATTAATAAATACACATATTTTCATATGAATGATCAAAAGGTACAAAACATATGATACACATAAAACTATAGCACAAAGTAAAAGATAACTAGTGCGTAATGCACCACTCTAACAATCACAATAAAATTACTAAAGACACAAGTGAGAAACCTCCCATAAATGCTAATTAATTTTATAGACTTCAGCTAGACTATGCAGATGATTTTATTTCAAGATGAACCAATTCAGTTATATTTCATAATTGATCAATGTCTCCACCTAAAAAAGGCTTCAATCTATGGCCATTCATTTTGAAAACATACAGGCTTTTTTTATCCTAAATTTTCGCAGTTTCATAGGGAAATGTTCTTATGAAAGTGAAAGATCATAACCATCTAGATATTAATTTTCTTGAGAAAAGCTTAAGTCTAGAACTAAAAAGTAAAGCATCTTATTTAGAAGTGAAATCTTTCTTAAGATGTTTACTATCATGTCATTTCTTAGCTTTATCCTTATAAATCTTTGCATTTTTATATGCCTAATTTCTTATTTCTTCCAATTCTCTCAATTACATTAATCTTTTTTTTTAATACCTTCAAAATTAGAATTTAATTCTTTAATAACTAGAGTACTTTGTGCTCTAGTTCCATAGGAATGTCGAAAGCTTTTTCAAAAATTAATTTATAAGTAGTCATACCAATAAGAGACTTAAAAGCCGTTTCATAGGCCTATAATGCATCATCTAATTTAATCACCCATTCCTTCCTATTAGAATTGACCATTTTTTCAAGATGCATTTGTTAATATCATCCTGACCACTAGTTTGGGGATGATAAATGGTAGCCATCCTATGATAAATCTCATATTTCTTTAGTATTATTTTTATTCTTTTATTATAGAAATGACTTTGTCCATCACTGATTAAAAGTCTTGGCATTCCTAACCTAGAGAAAATATTTTTCTTTAAAAACTTAATCACAATTTGAGCATCAATTTTAGAGGTTTCCACAACTTTAATCCACTTTGAAACATAATATTCTACAATAAGAATATATTAATTTCAATGGGATGGCACAAAAGGTCTCTTAAAATTCAATCCCCAAACATCTAATATTTATAATTCCAAAACATAGTTCAAACGTATTTCATTTCTTTTTGAAACATTTCCTACTCTCTGATATTGATCACATTTTTTAATGTATTCATTTACATCCTTGAATAGAGTAGGCAAAAAATAATTTAGGTTGAAGGATTTTTGAAGCAGTTCTAAAACCTCCAAAATGTCCCCCATAATAAGAATCATGACACTCCTTAATGATTGGCTCTTTTACTTCTTCAGGGACACATATTCTTACAATTTGATCATTGTATGATTTAAATAAGGTTCATCAAAAAAAAAAAAAATCGTATCATGTAGAAACTTTCTCTTTTGAATTTGTGATAAATCATGAGGAAGTGCATGTACCACCAATGATAAAATTAATAATATTGGCATACCAAGGTGATATGTTTAAATGAAGAGCAAATAATTACTCATTAAAAAAATTTTCATTAATCTCACCCTCATATTATGCCTGTTTTTAATAGAAAGTCTAAAAAGATTATCAACAATTTGATTTTAAGTGCCCTTTCTATCAAAAAATTCTACATCAAATTCTTGTAACAGAAGAATCCACCTAATCAATCTAAGTTTAGTATTTTTCTTTTTCATAAGATATTTGATAGTAGAATGATCAGTATACACAATTACTTTGGGATCAATAAAGTATGACCTAAATTTATTGAAGGTGAAATAATGGCTAGCAATTCTTTTTTAATAGCTGTATAATTATATTGTGCAGAATTTAAAGTTTTGCTATTATAAAAAATGACATAGAATTTCTTATCTATCTTTTGTCCAAGAATTGTACCCACAACAATGTCGCTGGCATCGCACATCACTACAAAATGTAAAGATTAATTAGGAGCAATAATAACTGGAGCAATAATCAAGTGTGTTTTAAAGCATTAAAGGCTTCAAAACATGCAGAATTAAATGCAAAGACCAAAATGCATTCTTCTAAAAGCAAAAGTTCCATAAGGACTGATAAAAGTAGTCTTATCTTGATCCTCAAGTGTAATAAGGATTTGATGATATCCAGAATATCCATTTAGAAAATAATAAAATGGATGCCTTACCAACCTATATAACATCTGATCAAAAAAGGCAAGGGAAAATGATCTTTTCTCGTAGCTTTATTTAATTTCCTATAATCTATACAAGTCCTTCAACCTGTGACAATTCTTATAGATATAAGTTCATTATGTTCATTTGTTAAGATAATCAATCCTCCTTTTTTAGGAATACAACAAATAGGGCTAACCCAAGAACTATCAGAAATAGGTTAAATAATCTCATCATCAAGCCATTTGAGAATCTCTTTCTAAACAACATCATTCATGGAAGGGTTAAGTCTTCTTTGAGGTTCAATTTTTGGTATTAAATTAGCTTCCATTAAAATTTTATGCATGCAAATTGAGCGACTAGTCCCCTTAATATCAGTAATTATTCATCCAAAATCTCTTCTAAATTTACTCAAAACCCTAATCAATTTACTTTCTTGATGTGATTCTAAATTTGCTAAAATGATTATAAGAAGAGTAGAGTTATTATCCAAAAAGGCATACTTGAGATGATAAGGTAAAGCCTTAAGCTCTAATTTAGGAGCCTCTTCAATGGATGGTTTTAAAATTTTCTTAAAAGAGGAAGTTCTCAACACTTCAAAATTTTCATTCCCTTCGTTTGCTACAACAAAATTTTCTAACATCTCTTTATTCTTTTTATCTTCTTTCTTTTCCAATAATTTTCCTTTTAGACTTTCTACTACTACATCTTTGAAATCCACCCTAAAGAAATCTTTATTCTTCTCTTAAGAAAATTTAATAGATTTAAGTACACCAATTGTGACCTCCTGATCCTGAACCCTCAAAGTCAGTTCATCCTTTTGCACATCTATTTTGGCCTTTCTAGTAGTTAAGAAAGGTCTTCCTAAAATGAGGGGTATTTCCCTATCTTCTTATATATCTAAAATAATAAAATCAACAGGAAAAATGAATTTATCAACATTAATCAAAACATCTTCTATTACTCCTCTTGGATAAGTGAATGAACTATTAGCTAACTTAAAAGTAACATAAGTTGGTTAAATCTCTCATATATCTAATATTTTAAAAATAGAAAGTGGTATGAGGTTGATAATAAAGCCTAAATTACATAAAGCTCTCCTACATAATTTATCACCAATAGTTAAAGGAATGGTAAAACTCCCATGATCATTTAGTTTTTCAGGAAGTTTCTTTTGAATTATAACACAACTTTTCATTTAATGCTACCGTTTCAAATTCTCAAGCTTCCTTTCTTTTTTCAGAATATCATTTACAAATTTTGCATATGTGGGCATTTATTCTAATGTTTCAGAGAAGGGTATATTAAGGGTTAATTTCTTAAATACTTCTAAGAACTTTGAGAACTATAAGTCAAGATTTTGTTCGATTAACCTATGAGAAAAATGTGGTGGTGGTCTCTCTACAACCTTCCTAATTATTTTTTGTATGTTCTTTAATGGAGTCAGATTGTTCAGTTGAAGATTTTTTTTCTAATTGTTCATTTTCACCATCATTCTTCTGAGGTTGATCTTTATCTTTGTAAGGCCTCCCAAATCTTTCCCACTTCTAAGTTAGATATTATGACATTTTTCTTCCAACTTTTGATAATTAATCAACCTAGCAAGATGCCCTATTTGATCTTCAATTTTTCTAAGAGCATTAAATTAATTATACAATTAGATTCTTAGTTACATAACAGTATTTTCCAAGGATATCTTCCCATTCCTATCATGATGGAGTAGTTCAAAATCTGAATGATAATGTTGTGGCACTATATAATGTGACACTTTAGCGCTTAAATTTCTAGGATCTATATTGACTTTATTATACTCATCTATCTTGGTTTTAACTTTCAAGTTATCTAATTTCTTAGAAATTGCTACAACTTGTGCAATCAAAATTGACAAAGCATCATAGTCATATACTCTTGCTGCTCTCTTAGGATTTACCCTATCAACATGCCGCTAGAAATTATTAGTAGCCATTTTCTTTATTAATTCATATACTTCCTCAAATGGCTTAGATATTAACGATCCTCTACCTGTAGCATCTATGATTTCTCTAAGAGATCATACTAATCCATTATAAAATATTTGAGTAACCAATCAATCAGGTAAAGTATGGCGAAGGTATTTCCTAAGCACTTCTTTAAATCTCTCCTAACTCTCAAAAATTGATTATCCTTCAAAGAGGGTAAAATAAGTGATATTATTTATAAGTTTAGAAGTCATTGAATGTGAGAAATACTTAGCAAGAAACTTATGAACCAACTCATTCCAAGTTATTATAGAGCCTAGGAGTAAATAATTCAACCATATCTTAGCTTTATTTCTTAAAAAGAATGGGAAAAATCTAATTCTAATTGCATCATAATTGACTATATTATACTTAAATGTTTTACAAATTTCTAAGAAATTAGCTAAGTGTAAATTGGGATCTTCAACAGAAGTTCACGTAAACTAGGAATTTTGAATCATTTGTATTATGGCAGGTTTTAATTTAAAATTATTAGCTTGGATCATAAGTCTATTAATGCTCTAATAAATTTTGTCTACTAAAGGGTTATTATAATCCCTAAGAGGTCTAGAATGATTTTGATCTAATAAAGGTTCTACCATTTTTGCTATCTTTTTTGTTTTTCAAATTTTTTAAAGGGTTCTTTCTATTTTAGCATCAATTAATAAAGTTTCATTTTATTTCTATAAAGCAAATTATCATGAATATACAATCAGTAATAAAATAAAAAAGGAAATATACAAGTAGGTCTAACTATGCAATTAATTTAATAATATAGTTAAAATTAAAAAAAAAAACTTCCCAGAAATGGTTCAAAAAAAATTATTGGGGGCTTTGGAGTGAACTTCTAGATTATATAAAATCTATGGCTCTATCACCCCTAAATAATGCTTAGATTTTCTTTGATATATAAAAAAATAACAAAACCTAACTTAATATATGCAAGCATACATCCTGAATCAAGTAATAAAGTGAAAGAGTGGAGTACTGTTGAACCCATGAGAAATTATGCTTACTTGTAATAAACTATTATTTATTACCTAATTATAATATTATCCCACCAACATAAAATGATAATTTTTTGTGATTCTATCACTAAATAAATTAGTAAAAATATTAGATATAATATTTAATTAAACTATTTTGGATTAATGAGTTTAAATTGTATATATTTCCTAATGAGACTCTTCATGTTAATGTGATTCAGAGCATATATATCCCTAAATCTCTGTCAAGCTTATAGTGGTGTTAAATGATATCTACTGTAATGTTGCGGCACTGTTGACACTCGAGCTGCAACAGCCAAGTAGAAAAAATGGCACTAAGGTGTGAAAAATTATGGCACTGTGGCATTTGAAAATACAGAATCCAAACCTGCCAAGTTAACTTTTGATGTCGTGGTGCTGATAATGCAGCACTATCTGTGTTACCACTATAGTGCTTACAAATAGAGAACTCAGTGCCGCAATGTCAAAATTAGAGCGCTTCGACAATATTGAAGGAAGCAATGTGACATTATTTTGTTGAGCACCATGGTGTTGTTGATTATTTAAAATTTTTTACCATTTTTTAAATTTTCTACACAAAACAACTAAAATAATATATTTTCAATAAAAATAAAATATATTATTTATACATAAAATTGATCCAACCTTTTCCCTTTCTCTTCCTAGACGATATAAGGTACCAAGTTTTCCCATATGTAAATAAGTTATTTACCCTATAAAAGTAACAATAAAAATGAGGCACAGCTCATTTCTCTTTTTCATCGCCTCTAATGTCATAGGAAGAAACATTACCAAGCCAAAAATGACTCACCATCACACCATCCATTGAAAAATAAGGTTGCCCTCAAAATATTGAGAATATTATCTCCACAGGAAGCATCAATACAGTCATCCAGACAATCTTACTTTAATGTTTTGAATTGAGAAACGGTACAACAACAACAACAACAACAACATCAAGCCTTTATCCCACTACGTGGGGTCGGCTACATGAATCCTTTTTGAGACATATTAAATATCTGCCCTTAGGGTCCTACCACTTTTATTTATAGTTGAGATCCTAACACAAAAGATTTCAAGAGACCTCAAATCAAAATTAAAATGAGAATATCTCATCCTTTCCTCTCATCATTACGAGATTCAGATAGCCACTTCACCCCCATTCCTAACATCCATTCTCAAAATTTGTAGTGCAACCACCTCATCATTTTATTCAATAGAGTAGTGTTCAAATTTCCTTAGGATACAAGAATTTTATTCATACATGGACCAACTTATCCAATCTTGTAGAAAAATACATCATGAAGAAGGAAAAAAAATGAATCAGCTAATATGGTGACCACATTAACCATGTTCAATACATGATCCTTCTCTATACTTGATGCTAGAATGTGCTTTCGATCAGTTTACTCCACGGTGTACTGAGAACCATGTTAAAAAAACCCTCTTGTTTAATCTAACTAAGCAATGCTAGCAATTTGGCCTCCAACGAGTTCATATGACCTTATATGACTACCACCTCTTCTCTCATAGAGGTCATCTTCTCTTTCACACCAGTTTTAGTTGCAATAGAAGCCTCCCATTCAATAGTACCAAGCTCTCATGCACCCTTGCTCTTGGCTACTAGGGGAAAATGATGGATTAGTAAACACAATATATGAGAAAGAGGTCGATGGTTGCTCAAGTATCTTATCAGCAGCTTGCTCCTTAGTTTTCTCTCTAGTAGCCCTCTCAACAGTAGTGACACTCCTCTCGGTGACTATCTCCTATTCAAGCATACTCAACCTTTACCAAGGAACTTCACTTGCGCTCCCTCATGCGCCCCCAAGAAAAAAGGAGGATTCCTTTCATCAAACATATGTTCAAACACCCTCCAGCCATGCCTCACACCACAAGGATAAAAGGATTAGTCACCTCTTCCATCCTAACAACATGACCATATGACTGATTATCTTTAACAAACATTGACTCCCCATCACTAACTCGCTTTCTCTTTAATAGAGAACCAATGATCAGATTAGTTGAGTCTACAAAAACACTTCATTCTTCTCCAAAGATAGACCTACTCAACGCAACCCCCTTCATATTTGTAGCTTCCATCCACATGAATGTCTGCACTTTCTTATAAAAAACTCTTCATGTAGCCCAATGTGCGAAAGGATCCATCCCACTGAAACTAAGCAAGGCTTATAGTTGGAAAGAAATAAGTTGTTTTCATCTAACCTAAAGCTGATATTTATTAAGAAATTAGGCCATGTGACTATCCAATCTCCATAAAAACATATACCTCCAAATTTGTTTTCATCTAACATAAAGCTGATATTTATTAAGAAATTAGGCCATGTGACTATCCAATCTCCATAAAAACATGTACCTCCAAATTCATAAAGGATTTAAGACAATAAATTTTGTATTTACTCGAGCTCTTTTTTCATTTTTATTTATCAGACTTTTTCAACATCCGATGTTCAAAGGATCTCATAAATCAAGAAACTGAATGTACACCCATCAATACTTATGTAGGTACCTATTCATGGGTATCTTGTAGGTTACATTTAGGTCGAGCGATAAAAGGATGTACTCCACTATCATAATAAATCATTCGAGGGACTCACTCATAAGCTAGAATGAGTTTTAACACAGGAGCATGGTGAATAGAGACCGATCTCATTCTCCACATGATCATCGCCTCATAGAAAAAGGACTCATAAGTTCTTCTTTCAACTAAATAAATCCTCATCTATCTAAGCCAAAGTGAATACTTTCATGCTCAATATGTCAAGGACACGATGACAGGTATTTCCTCTCTTAAATATTTCCCTCTCACAAACACCTAAAGACCACACTCAAATGCTAGTCACCCTTCTACTTTAACAGGATGAACCAAATCACCCTACCATCTCTCATAGATAGTAGTTGGATGACAGTTTCCCTCTTTGATCTCAGTAAGGCAATTACTAATTATTAAATCTGACCTTATTTGATTTGCCTTCTCCAATTGTCGACTAGCTTGACATCACCAAGTTATTACTACATATAGATGGAATAGATATGTACCAGGACGTAACTCCTACATTCTTTCAAACCTTATTAAAGGGGGAGGAAGGAGAAAAAAATCGATCTTCTAAAAATCTTTGAACTCTTCTTTATCAGAGAAGAATACATGTCAAAATTATAGTGGGAATGAAAAAAAAAGCTAAAGATCTATAACCCTTGAAGATATTCATAAGAGAAAGATATTCCTAAAGCATTGTATTACTTCTCCTATACGACTCAAACTCAATAGTGCAAATCTCCTACTTTCACCATTTTTATATTTCTACCTTGGATAATAAACATTCTCTAAATTCATATCTCTCAAACTCATCTCTTCTCTCTTTTCTCTACACTTTGATTTCATCACATTCTCCCCACCCTTATAGATTATAATACAACCCAACATCATCCACCAAACAAAATGGAATTCAATATGTATTAATCTCAATGTAAATTTAAAATTTTGAAACACATCCTAATATATTTATATTGAAAATATCCTAAGATAATTTTCTTTCCTTCGTTCCCTATGAATCTCAAGCCCTATTCGCCACTCTTAAAAAGCTGACAGGATTTCAAGAGAAAAAATAGTTTCTAAATTCTCCCCGGCTATGGAAAAAAAATCTATATTACTATTATAAGTGTCACTTGTGATTCATCCCATAGATCATTTTGATCCTACATTTCAAAATGTTAAATAAATCTACCTCATTCATTTTTTAACAAATTGTATATCATAGCATCCTTCATGGCATTCTGTTCTTATCTAGCATATCCATCTACTCGCGAGCAAATGTCCCACTCTTCTTCCCTTCATTGATATGTCCCACTCTTCTTCCTCTTATCTAACAAAACACCCTAGGAGCCTGTGAGAGAACATGTTCTTGTACTTCCCAATGCTCCAACATCTAACTTGGTAATGCTCATCAAACCCAACTGTCGGCCAAGACCCCTCTTACTGAACTGATCAATCTACTTGAGAGGGTAAACTTATTAACCCCACTTCTCCATTTCTACAATTTTGTTTGACTTCTTAGCCTACTTTTCTCACTTCGAACATGTTTGCATTTCCCCTTTTCTATTTCTTTATTATTGTTCGACTTTATTGCTACTCGGCCTTTGCCTTTTCCTACTTCACCATTGAAAAGGTAAACTTATTAGGGAAAACAAATATGTTTCATTTGCTTATTTATACCCTAAGTATTTTGTTAGATTTCTTCTCCCTCTCGCTAAAATGCTTTTGGGCTTTTGTTTTTCCTCTAAATATTACAAACAATTGTTATCTTGTAGTCATGCCTAAGTTTGGTAGACTTGTAGTTTCTTGATTTTGGATACAAAGTGGTTCAAGAGAAAACAAATATTGGTGGCTAATATAGTATGCTAATTCTCCTATTTTGTATGGACTTTTTTATCTTCAATTATATTTATTAAGCTAAACCTTTGTGGAAAATAAATATATAAGATAAGGGTGCTAATGA
The DNA here is from genome assembly GCF_001605985.2 of Dendrobium catenatum. Taxonomy (NCBI): domain Eukaryota; kingdom Viridiplantae; phylum Streptophyta; class Magnoliopsida; order Asparagales; family Orchidaceae; genus Dendrobium; species Dendrobium catenatum. The sequence continues at coordinate 470,911 of NW_021318680.1, forward strand.
GCCAAAGATATATGTAGTGGAGTTTTATTCACCTCTATTTATTACCAATTGATATGAACATAAAAGAACTAAAATTTATTAATGAACTAGAGTTTCTAATACATATTTTCAAACTAATTGTTCATCAACAACCTATTACCTATAACCATGAAATGATGTATAATGTGTTCATTTGTAAAATAATTTCTAATTATGCATTGTGATTTTGAATATTTAAATGTATGTTTCATAGTTTCTCAGATCGTGACTTCTGCTAACAATTTCTTTATGGGTATATACCTGTTTGGGTTTTTATTATTTATGAATGGAAAAGAATTCTAATATTATTAAAATTAAGATTTTATCATTGATATGGGTACATCAAATCAAGCCAACCTTAATTTTGGTATGAAATATTTTTGCATTGGTTTGATCATATTGGAAATTTTCCTAATGAAAATTACTTAAAAAATTTTATTAGCATGCATATTGATTTCATATGAGCTTTAGAGAATTATGAGATATTATTTGAATGAAATTAGATAACTTTGAATTTTTTCATACAATACCTTGAAAAATTATGCATTGAGATTATGAATATTTAAATGTATGTTCCATAGTTTCTCAGATCGTGACTTCTACTAACAATTTCTTTCTTTTTAATGCACGCACAACTTACAATTTGTTTTTCCATCTTTGTGCCTGAGATTCAGTTATTCTTTTAGAGCCTTAGAAATATACTTCCACAATTTAATCCACAAAATCTTCTCATTTATCTACTTTCACTATATCTAAATAAAGCCTTTTCATGCTTAAGAACAAGATTTAATTCTAAAGTTCACCAACCTTCACACTTACATGACCTTTTAATGAAATGTGATAGTTGTTAATATTCTTTATGGGTATATACTTGTTTGTGTTTTTATTATTTATGAATGGAAAAGAATTCTAAAATTATTAAAATTAAGATTTTATCATTGATATGGGTATATCAAATCAAGCCAACCTTAATTTTGGTATGAAATATTTTGCATTGGTTTGATCATATTGGATTTTTCCTAATGAAAATTACTTAAAAATTTTTATTAGCATGCATATTGATTTCATATGAGCTTTAGAGAATTATGAGATATTATTTGCATGAAATTAGATAACTTTGATTATTTTTTTCTACAATATCTTGAAAAATATGATTAACATTTCTTATTTGTTACTTATAATGATAGTTTTAGCATTTTAATGATAAGAAATGCTCTTACAATATATATGCATTTGCTTTTTATAATGATGTCTTTTCTAAAGATCATTTAGATTTCTTGAAGTTTCTAAATTTAAATTGTCGTCATTTTATATAATCCTTATTATTGGGGATGTATTGAGTTCAATTAATCATGCTCTTGTCTTGAATTATTTACTCCAAAAAATATTTGTCTTTATTAAGTATAATTTTTTGTAAAATTTTCCTTACCATTATTGTAATTAGTGTTGAAGATTATTATTCACTTTGAGTGAGATTTACCTTGAAGAAGATTATAAGCTCTCAGTCATATGAGATTAGCAATGTATTATCTTTGTTTGCAAAGTAGTTCAATCATTTATCAGGCGTTCTCACATCACCAATGATCCTGTCACTCACTAAATGTATCATCTGACGCAAAAGCCAATGAAGAGAACTGTTTTCCAAAATTCTAAGGTTATTTTATATTTAGTTAAAAATTGGTTATAAAAAATTTGAGAGTTATCTTTTTTTTTTTAGTTTAAGATATCAATTTTTTACTAATCACATGTTATTTTTTAAAGAATAGAATGTTTGGTTGTAGTTAACAACCACTATTCTTTAAAGGTTATTCAATTATTTAAAACACTATTTTTTGTATAATTTCACTTAAGAATTTTTTTTTTTCTTTTTATTATATTATTTATATTTTTGGTCATTTCCTTAGAATTTTATCTTATCTTATCATTTATAGCTGTTGAGAAAAATCAATATGTTCTTTTTATAGAGCATTCACATTCTAAACCAAGAAAGTGGATGCGTGATAAATGATGGGTTAAAATACAATTTGGATGTTGTTATAGCTATGCGGTTGTAATTTCAACTTATTGACTTTTGTTCTGTATTAATTTAAAAAAAATAATACTAGCAATGAAGTTAATTATTGGAAAAGAATGGGATCACTCTTGGTATCCTTAATAATGATCGCAGATCCTATTCCAAATCTCTTCAAGATTATGATAAAATGATTGATTGGTTGGCATGTGCTGTTTATTAATTGTTTATCTGATAGCTGCATTATTAATATCTATGAACCTGATCATAAATGCATACTAGCTCATATTAAAAGCCATGATTTTGTGAGGTCATTTTTAAGCGAGTGTAGTATAATGTTCAGACACAACATGAAAATTGTTGGGCCGAGAGAATTCATTGAATCAACTTGAATTTCCCTTCCAATTGGGTAAGTATAAGATATTATTTTTTACCCTATTATATTTTGATATTCTTCATTTAGTAAGTCATATAGTATAATCTTCTATGGATATTAAATATTATTATAGAATTTATATTTTATTTACTCTTCATTTTTCCTGGGGTTACGTTGAGGCATGTGTTAATGCATCATTAACTATGCAATTTTAATTTAATAAGTATGAATCCATTGGATTAGCTTCAATTCCTCTTTTAGTTGAATAAGTATAAGATGTTATTTTCTTGTTGTATTATATTTAATTATTCTTCTTTTGTTAAGTTATATAATATAATCTTGTTTGATTCTTAGATATTATTACAATTTTTCTATTTTTATTCTATCCATATTTTCTTGGATTATGTTGAGACATATGTTAATGCATTGTTAACTATGCAATTTAATTTAATAGGGGTACAAAATATTGAAAATTTCATTATTTTGCTTAATAAATTCAATAATTTTTTGTAATATCTTATGTTATTGTGCTAATTCTATTCAATTTCATAGCATCTAGATTGTTAATTTTTAATATCAATCTCTTTTAGATGTGTTATTGTCTTAAATCATAATGAAGTTGATATTGCTAAGCATTATGTTCCTGTAGCCCCTTGCCAAAGGTTTCATCATTAAATCTCATTTTTAGTTATATATCTATCTTAAAATGCTCATGTATTTAATTTTTTAATCTTAAATTCTGTATGATACTACCCCACCGGGCTTAGGTGGGTTGGTGGGCGTGCTTGGTTGGGAACCCCTCTTCCCAAGTTCGAAACCCCTCTCATACGGCACAATTCCTTACGTGGAGAGAAACGAACTGTGGGTCTTGCACCTGTGGGGTTGGTTGTTGGTAGACTCACCGAGGTATTAGTTACGCCGCCAAGCGCCTCTTTCGGGAGGCGACAGCGGGTAGATACGCCCGTTACAAAAAAAAAAAAAAAGATTATCAGAATGCTTTATAGATGATAGATCAGATCCACGTAGGGATTAGGGCTTCGTTTGGGATGACTTTCTTATTGCTTCTTAAAGCAGCTTTCTAGTATAAAAATTTAGAAAGCAGCTTTAAGAAGCCGAAAAAAACCGTCCCTAACGGAGCCTAAGTTACATTACAAAACTGTTTTGCGTAAGAAAAGTCAAGGAAAATTAAGAAAGCAGCACTTGTACAAGTGCCAACAATTGGTCACATGAAGCAATCGTCGGGCAATGCTAACCGCATTCATTTTGCACAAGAGAGTCCGGTGGGAGTGGTTTCTTGGGTACTTGCTTGCTTTTTTTGGATCTTTCGATACCAAATTTTTCAATTTTTGTCTTGATTTAGAAATGGTGGAGCTTTATGTAATTGGTGGAATTTTCTTGTATTTTTTTCTTTTTCTGATTCTCTGTGCTAGCTCTTTATTCTGGAGATTTTTTCTTTTTTTGCTATCTTTGGGTTTGCTGCTGGTGTTGGCATTTGAATTTTTGTTGTTCTGCATTTTATGAGTTTCTGGGTTTTACTAGTCTGTTGGCAATTGACTTATTTCTGTAAATGTTGGATTGACTGCTGGAGGATTGGTGGAGCTTCATTTTTTTCATGTATATGCTGATGGGACCTGATTTGTTTGTTGTTTGTTTAATTGGATATCTTTGAAGTACTGGAGATGGTTTTTATTGTCGTTGGGTTTGCTGCTGGTTTTGGCAATTGGATTAAACCCGCTGCTTGTCCGGGTGGTGAAGAGCCAACTAGACAAAGCCAAGATCACTGGTTTGAATCCCTTGGGAAACAGTGAAAGCCTTAAGTGTTGTCCCATGTAAATTGGTGTGGGTTGCATGCTAAGTCGATCGGGATTTTCACTAGCCTAAGGACATTGCTTCCTCGTCACAAAAAAAAAAAGAGATTGGCTTATTTCTGTAATGTTGATTTGACTGCTGGAGGATTGGTGGAGCATTAATTTTCAAATATATACTGATGTGACCCGATTTGTTTGTTGTATGCTCAATTGGCGGAAGATCTAGTCTTGCAAGGTGTTTGTATTTCGACTTGTTGCTATCTGGATTTTGCTAATCCGCGGATTATTTCTATAATGTTGGCTTAATTGTTGGAAGTGTTGTTGGGCTCTTCAGTTAGGCAGTTTTTTGCTTTTTGTGGGAGGTTTTAGGATTTACTAGAGACTTTTTCCTTACCTTGATATTTTGTTAGGATTGTATTTGTTTATTATCTTTTGTTTTCCTCTTCTTAAGGTTTCTTTTTCTTTGCACTTTTGCAAATTTTTTGCTTTATTTTTCTTACAAAAATTATAATTATCTTGTAAACCTTTCATTTTTAATCGTAAAAATAAAAAAAATAAAAAAACCCAACGGTGCTTGTCCGGGTGGTGAAAAGTCGGCTGGGCAAAGCATGGGTCTATGGTTCGAATCCCTTGACGTTACAGTGAAAGCCTTAAGGGTCAACCCGTGTAAATTGGTGTGGGTTGCATGCTAGATCGACCGGGATTTTCACTGGCCTAAGGACTGCTTCCTCATCACCAAAAAAAAAAGACATATATGACGCTTTGCTAACATCAGCTTCCATTGCCGCAAAAAAATAGAAAAGTTCCACTCCTAAATTTCTTAACAAGTAACCAAACACAGCAAAAAAATTCATATATATTATTTTACTTTATATTATATTTTAAGTACATCAGATTTCCAAAAACTTGAAACCAAATGGCCCGCTTAATTCAGAACCCCAAAAAAAAAACAAACTGATTTGGGTAGAAAATCACAATGCACCAAAAAGATTTCTAATAACATATCAGTTTCAATATTAGTAATAAAGCATATTTATGAACAGAATTTTTACATACATAACACCTAAAACTATTAAAAATACATATTTAATACATAAACTTTTATATTTACTAATATGCCACCTAAAATTCCCCTTTCCTTTTATTCTACCACTCCATTGAAGCGATGAGATACTTGTATTCACTGTGAAAGGATGTCATTGATGGGGAAGAAAGTCACTGATAGTGATATTTTATGGAAGTTTTAAATGGATGTTAGAATTAATTAAAAGAGGTTTTTATATGATATATTAGTAAATATCGAAGTTTAGGTGTTAAATATGTAATTTTAACAGTTTGAAGTGTTATGTATGTAAAAATCCCACATATTAACAGGCGCACTATCAAAACATCATATCCATTACATCAACAAGAAGTCATTATCCCATTATGTGGGGTCGATTACATGAATCCTTTTTCTACATTGCGTCCTTTAAAAGGTCAATAAAATGAAATGAAAACCATTGGTGACACCGAAACCCATTAGAGCAAAACAATACATCATCATTTGTAAACAACTTGCAATTATGTCAAGGTAAAGCTTCAAAGGTGACCAAAGATAGATGCGGTGAATGATGAGCAAACTACAACAGAAATGAACTGGGGATAGTTCAAGAATGCCGAAGAGTAATTAATTATTAGGTGCGGACACCACACCTAGAGATGCGTACGGATACTGTGTATTCTATGCTTAAGCTCTGCCTATGTTATGCGTATTTATTGAGTATACATTATGTGTTGCAGTAAATAAGCAGCAAATATTTAATTGTGATGATTTGTTGCTTATTTGCTGTGTATCTACAAATATGCAGTGTAAGCAGAACGTACGCAGTGCATCCAATAATCCGGAGGCATCTCTGGATGCGGTGTCCGCACCTAATAATTACTCGTAGAGAAGGCACATGAGATCACAGAGAGCCACAAAGACATTTGATGTTGCCACTGTGGTTAGCACGTCATAGGTGTCAGATGGTTATGTCAACGAAAGAAACTGGCTTCTAAAGGAGTGATATGGCCGCTTGTAGTTGTAGTTGTACTTGTAGTGTAGTATAGTTCTTATAAACTTACGCCTCAAAACCTATCAGCACCCTTCAGCAATGGCTTAGCAAGCTCCTACGGCAACCATCCTTTATAGAATGCTTAAATATCATAATGACATCTACAAAATCAACACATTATATACGAACAAGGGTGTAAAAATGTTGGTGAGATAAGACAGCACTCGCAGTTATTGTGATATATAACATATCTAAAAAAAAATTAGAAATGTTTTTTATTGATAAATACATATGTTGATAAATAATATATCTACCAAATATATGGAGTATAATTTAATAGTAATAGATCTAGAAGGGAGATTGTGACGTTGGGTGATCAAGTCATAAATAAGAATAGACATTTTAAATATATTGGTCTATTGTTCAAAATGATGGTGAAATAGATGAGAATATTATTAAACGAATTCATGTCGGAAGGTTGAAGTGGAGGAGTGCATCAAGCTAGCCTGGTGTGTGCAGAAAGTATCCCTCAAATTTAAAGGAGAAATTCTATAAGACGGTGGTGAGACCTGCAATACTTTATGATGGTCATTAAAAGAGAAGCATAACATTAAGTTAAGTGTTGCAGAGATGAGGATACTCAGATGGATGATTGGCTTCACTCTTAAAAACAAAATGCCAAATTAGTACATACGTGATAAGGTACGAGTAGCTCTAGTGGTGATAGATAAGATCAGAGAGAGTAGCCTTAGATGGTTTGGATGTATAAAATATTGACCATTCGATGATCGTGATAAGAGAGTAGATGCATTATATTTGGCATATGTTAATAAAGGTGGAGGTAGTCCTAAAAAGACTTAGAAAATATTAGAATGACATTTTTTTAATTTAAATGAGAATTTGACTCTTAACATGACACATTAGAGAAATATGATTCATGTAGCCAACCCTATAAAGTGCGATAAAGGCTTAAGGTTGTTGTTGTACACATGTTGATGAAATAACACAAAAAAATTATCTTTTAAATCTTTTTGTGCCTGTTTATATATTTATGAATGGCAGCACTTCAACATAATTTACATAGGCAACGGCTCTACAGAGCTTGCAAGGTGACCACAAAATGTAATATATCATCATTCTATTTTAAGGCAAGTATCACACTATTTACTTTGTTCTACTACCAAGCATGGAAAATAAAAAAAAGAGTTGTCCTTATTTACCTTCATATTACTTGGAATCCATTATGTTGCACCATTATATTCAATTCTTTTGCTATAAAAAAATCCAATTATGATTTTGGCTAACATGCATTGCACTTGCTTAATACTTGTATCTATTAACCAAATACAAACGCTTTAGGCAAATACAAAACCTTTCACAGAAATATGGATTGGCCAAATCCTGCAGTGTTATATCTTTATTTATTTATTTATTTATTGGCAAAAGATATATTAAACTCTGATAAATCTTATGACACAATTTGACAATGCTATTCAAGATTTAAGGCGGTTAACTTATATGATATTTGTGTTAAGAATGTAAGTTATTTATTGATTTCAATTTTAATGAAAATCAATAAGTTACCATTATGAAAAATATAATTAGAAGCTAGCTAAATTATTCAATAACTTAACTAATGATTTAATTATTAATTATCTAATTTCTTATTTAGGTTATGATTTTAATAACTAGTTCAATAATAATTATAATGATATTTATCTAATTAGTTATTTTAATTTTATTTAAAATAATTAATCATTTAATTACTATTTACATTATTAATGATTTTATTAAATTTTAAGTGTAATTTTAATAAGTCTTAATTATTAATTATATTTACAATTGTCTACTTAATCAATTAACTATTTTATAATTAACCAATTAACTAATTAATATTTATATCACAAAATATCTAATTAATCATTTATATTTTAAATTATATTAATTAAGCTAATCAAATTGATAAATAGAATAAGTATTTATCTCTCCCTTTGCCTATCTAGGATTTGTTTTTCCTCTTCTCAATTTCTTCTTTGTTGTTCCACGTGAGGTAGAGTTTTGGATGAGTAGATGCTTCTCGGCTTCCTTTGACAACATTGTTAGATCGTAAGTCATGTGAAGTAAGAGTTTTCAAAGTGTCACTGCTTGCTTCAATGCTTCATGTTGTTGCTTCATCTATTCTCCATTTCTTCCGCGATATTCGACTTTGGCTATTTTGTTTCCTGTTGTTGCTTGGGCTTCGTGTGAAGTACATAGCCCTGCACTGGATACCCACACCCACCCATACCCAATGGCCTTGACCTTGTGGGTGGGTATGGGTGGATACTCAACATCAAGGGATAAATTGATTTACATTGATAATCATCGTATATCTTATATTACTGCAATTCTCACTCCGTAGTGTGCAACACTTAATCATGCTATGAGTACGATAAATTCTGATATGCGAATTGAAAGTTTGCAATGAGAGCAAAGGGAAACAAGCCTCAAGGCCATCAGTTCGTGGCAGACTGCGTTCAAAAGCATGAAAAATGGGTGGATATTGGTGGGTACGGCATCCCGAAAGTCATCATGGGTGGGCATGGGTGGTTGAAGCCCATTCGAGTAAAGCATGGGTACCCAACTAGGACCCCATGTAGGGCTTTTTCTAAAGAGTCCCTCAATGAAACTTCGTTGCCACCTCTATGACATTGTTGTTCATGTCGAATCGGAAGTCACAATATTTCTCCCCTTTCACACGCTTCTTCAGCTAAATCTCCATAAATCAGTTGAAAATCTGATTCACAGAATTCAGGATTTAGGACAAAATTGTCATAAACAAAATGAAGTGGAGCTTAGACTGATCGTGTGATTTAACTTTACGTTTTTTGGTTTTTGGTAGGATTTAGCTCAAATCTTTCTTAAATACAGCATAAATCCTACATCCAAACACTTTCCAATTTCCCTCATCTCGCCGAACTTTTATTAGGTCCGGTGTAAGGACGTAAAGGAACGTCCGGTCGGAGGCAAAATCCGGCAAAAAAACTCGGTATTTTCTCCGTATTGCTAGGTATTATTTGATAATAACGAGGAATACCGCTTTGTGAAGATCAATACCGAGTTATACCGAGCTATACCGAGCAATACCGAGTTGTACCCAATTTTTTCTAGAAAAACCTCGATACAACTTTTGTATAACTCGATATTGCTCGGTATTGCTCGGAATAACTCGGTATTGGGTCTTCACGTGATGCTATTCCTCGTTATTATTTGGTATTGCTCGGTATTTCTCATTTTTTTGCACGATTTAAAACGTCCGGTTGAAAGACGTAATAATTGTTCCCTCTCGCCGCTGCTTGTGTTCTTCATTTAAAAATATGCTAGCAATGTTCTTTTCCGGCACAATGATGCTCCATAAAGACAAGAAATCCCTAGAGTGAAAACAATAAGGCTATTCTTGAAAAACATAGGCGTGGTGATGTGCATACATACCACAAAATTATTATTTATTGCATATTTAAATATTCTTATATATTTATATATCTCACACCTAAACATTTATATTTTCTTATATACCATTTTATTGTTAAAATCATATCAAAGCATATGCACGAAAATTTGTGTTTTGTTTTAAATAAGTTAATATTAGAAATATTTTTAACATGAATTACAGATTTAACTGTCATACAAATAAATATAAAAAATCAAGTATTAGCTTTAGATATACGATTTTTGTGATATGATCATGTTTGATTGTCTACAAATTAAACTCAAGAATTTCTGGTTTGATTAGGTAAAATCAGAGTAAAGTAAAAGCATTTTTTTTAATAAATTATTTTTGACTTTACAACTAGCGTATTATTAAAAGCAATGTATTCATTTATTGCATGATTTTTTTTATAAGAAATTTTAATATTTGGAATTTTAAATTAAATTTTTTGAAAATTTTAAATTTAAATATACTTGTGATATAGAGAAATTTAAATTTTAAATTTTTATTTTTCAAGTAATTTTTTTACAAAAAAATTGCAGAAAATTAAATTTTCAAACTGATTTCTTTCTTTAATTTAGCAATAAAAGTAATTATTTTTTATTAGCAATCAATAAATCGCATGATTCTCAATCATAACATGTAAACAAAATTAATGAAAATTTATAACTAAGAAATAAAAGATAAAACAATACCCATTATTCGTAGTTATAATTACAACAATGTTATACGAAACAATTTTTAATGATAACAACTTAATAAATATGCCAATCTTCAAAAATATAAATCAATTTCCTAGCTCCTTGCGCATCCACCTAGCCTTCGAATCAGTAGGTTTTGAAAAATAAAAATGATATAAGTGTAGGATTTTTTAATAAATTATCATATATCGTATCAACCTCTTCTACTGAGAAGCCAGGAATATTTGTTAACTCAAGCATCAATTCACTATACATATTTCGAATTTCCTTTGGAGATGTTATTGAGATATTGATAACGTTAGCAACTTCATTCACACTATCAGCCATCAAACAAATACACTCATGGATATTCACACAGTACTCTTCTTTGCCTTGCGGTGAATCATCCAGTTGTTAATACTGGGCTTGTTTTCAGTTCTCTCTTTGAAGAGATCACTAACATATCTGCTTTCAACAGAATTATGGTAAGCACACATGCTAGCGCTTCTTTTGGAAGGGCTTTCTTACTGCTTCTTAAAATAATCTTCTAGTAAAAAAATTAAGCAATAAGCAAACTGTTCCGAATGAAGCATAATTGTTCATTTAGTTAAAGCAGATTAGAAATCTGTTTTATAAAATTATTTTATTTGAAAACAATAATATTCTCATTTGATAGTATGTCTCCTATTCTAATTATAATTTCAGAATGCCCTGCAAGAATATTTCACATTACACATCATAAATTCAAACAAAAAAAGGAATATAATAATATTCTCATTTAATATACCAGGGCCGTGGAAAGGAACTTTTATTTGGTCCGGTGAACGTACGTAGAGGAACGTCCGGTCGGCACTAAAATCCCGCAAAAAAAACTCGATATTGCTAGGTATTATTTGGTAATAACAAGGAATACCATCATGTGAAGACCAATACCGAGTTATGCTGAGCTATACTGAGCAATACCGAGTTATACAAAAAAATACCGATTTTTTCTAAGAAAAACTCAGTATTATTTTTATAACTCGGTATTGCTCGGTATAACTCGGTATTGGGTCTTCACATAATGGAATTCCTCGTTATTGTTTGGTATTGCTCGGTATTTCTCATTTTTTGGCGCGATTTTAGCTCCGACCGGACGTAGTCGGAGGACGTAATAAACAGAAATGAATTGCAGAATGCCCTGTAAGAATTAAAATATCAAAACATTTTTCAAAAAAGTATGATGTTAAGTCCACGTTACATAAATTACATTACACAACTTATCTTCCATTATTTGCACATAAGATTTATACTTTGAACATGCAGGTTGAATGAAGATTAATCCCATTACACAACCTGAGTGGTCTTCAAAAGACTGGAGAAGATTTCATAGAAGACTAAACAAATTTGCTTAATGAATGCAAATGATTTATGAGGCCAACTGAATGTTTTCTAGATTCAAATTGTATAAATGCTTCACGAACTAATTTCTCTAAATGATTCTATCATTCTTGCCAACTGAATTATGAAATTTTTTGAAATAAGCAAATAAAATCAAGTGAAAATTCAAGCAAAAATATAAAGTATAACTTAAAATTAAAAGACCTTTCATGTTACCTTCAGCAATAAACACTCCAAAAGGATAAAACAGATGAACAAACACCATCAATTAGGAATCTTCCGTTACAATAAATCAAATGATTCAAGCAACAATGAATTAAAAGAAGAACCATGATAATTATAACCCATTCAATCACAGCAGCGACTTCAAAAATAGATTAACAAACCATTTCATCATTCCACAACTACTTGATTGTTTATGCTTGCCAGCTAAAAATGTTTAAATTCCAATCTAGAGCAATAAACCCAAAATATTTATTAAAAATCATATAATTATTAAAATATGCAATAATTAATATAAAGATTTTAGATTAAAAAAAACAAATATCTGAATTGAAAGTATGAGACAAGTAAGCAAAAAATGGCGTCACACAGCTCCCTTGCACCGAGACTTCTCATGATACTTTCAGCAAGATTTTAAGGGATCAGAAGAAATAACAAGTAAATACTGTCATCCTAAAAATCCTCATTTGAGATAAATCACAAGAAGAAATTAGTAACTTATAGTTAAATTCATAAAAGAGAAATCAACAAATCTAGTAGTCAATCCTAGACTCTAAGACATCATATACCATATTTGGTCACAAGGTTTCCTTTCTTTGGTATTAAGATTAAGCAGGAATTCTTATATATTTACTCGCAGCATCAAACTTTTTAAATATTAGATGGATGCACAGCATATTATAATCCCCATTAATTGTCATAGTCCCAAAGCTATCCAGATACTAAATACAGGATCAAACCACATTGTCCCGCTGAACCGAAGCTATATGAGTGCAGCTTCCATTGCTTTTGAAGATTTAGGAAACAAAACAACCCAGCAATTCCAAAAACTCTAACTAGGATATAGCCAATTTTCGTAGAAGATCCAAAAACACGATATTCTACAATTTGGCACTGTCATGTTAGGCTTACCAACCACAACTTTCTGAGAAAATTTTACAGTCCTGCTTCAGTGTACTTAATGTTTAGACTTAAACAAATTGTAAGAAACTAATTTCCCTCTTTTCAAGTTATAGAAAGACAAATCATTTATGTTTCAAGTGAAAAAAGAGTTATCATATTATACTTAGTTCATTATAATGGAATCACACAATTCATTTATGTTTCAAGAGAAAAAAAAATGCATCAGATTATACTTAGTTCATTATAGTAGGAATTCCTCAAAATTATAAGCTTTAGCTTCATGGCTTGCCAATAAGCCGAGGCAAATCTACTAACATAGGTAGCACTTCTCTTTATAGCTATTTGACTTGCAAATTTTAAAATCAAGACAGTAGGCATCAACTCATTAGCTAATTCATTACGAAAAATTATTCTAAACAGAGCTAACACCACATGGTGTACTTCATGGGAATGAATGATGAACAATTATAAGAGCAGGCCCAAAATTGTTTGGATGACTTCTCAAGTTATAATCTAGAAACCACAACTGAATAAAATTAGTTAACTCAAAAAGAAGATGGGAATGATGATTGACTTATTCAAGGTACTAGAAAAAAGTCCACTTGTACCTTAATGTTGCAGCACAATTATCCTTTAAGCAAGTCACAAAAACCTATTGAGGAAACATACAAGCATCAAATCAAGAGATGTTCACGACAGATTCTTTTCCATGTTTTAACATCCAATTCTTACTGAAAGACAAATAAGTTAGAACAGAAGTTTACTCTTACAGGAGAAAGCAGTGGTAACGGCAAAAATTTCAACCTACACCAAAGATTTTAACAGTTTACTAGAGCTAATAAGATTTTAACCCATGATTATTCTTTGCAGTCCTATAGTTCAGCGATTTTACAGGATTTGGAAGAAGAAGATCGCGGAAGGTAGAAAGTTACCGATCAAGAAGGCAATGACGTCGACGGGGCAAAACAGAACAGCAACAAAGGTGGCAAAGAGGCTTGCGACTAGGGTTTAACAGTCAGCGAATTCTCGTCTGGCCTCCGATCAAAGTGTCGTATCTTCCGATCCGATCGGAAAGGGACGCCGTCAAAGGAGCGAGGTCGATCAGCAACAAAGGAGGCAAAGAAAATAGGTAGCTGGAAGAGAAGGGTTCGGCTTCGCGAGAGAGATTCAATTCAGCGGAACCATCACGCGTGGGAAGAACGAAGACGAAGGGAGCACTTATAAGCTCAGATTCCACGAAACCATTGCCCGCAAAGGCTGTTCGCATTTTTTTTCGCGCGACGAAATTTCTAACCCGCTCAATTTGAGCGGGTTTCGATATCGCAGAAATCGTTGTTTGTAATACACCGCTGATGCTTCGGAGGACTTTTTTATGTTCCGCTCAAAATTAACCAAACAATCTAATTTGAGAAATGCATGAAATTACTTTATTTTACACTCCTAATTCAGCATACCAAACAGCCCCTAAATGCAAACAACAACAACAACATCAAGCCTTTGTCCCACTATGTTGGGTCAGCTACATGAATCCTTTTTCCCCATTGTGTTCGGTTAAAAATAAAATTCTCATTTAAATCTAATAAAAAAAGGATCATTTCTAATATTTTCTAACCAAGTCTTTTTTAGGTCTACCTCTACCTTTCTTAACAAAAGTTAAATCTAATACATCAACTTTCCAAACCGGGTCATCAGAATGCCTGCTTTTAATGTGACCAAACCATCTAAGGCGACTCTCTCTAATCTTATCTTCCACTGGAGCTACTCCATCCTTTTTACGTATATGCTCATTTCGTATCCTATCTCTAAGGGTCAAGCCACTCATCCACCTAAGCATCCTCATCTATGCAACACTTAACTTAGTATTTCTCTTTTAATGACCAACATTCGGCACCCAACGGTGGAGCCAGGCGGGGTCCCGTGGGGGCACGTGCCCCCTCTGGAAAAAAAAACTGTACCTGTAGACGTTTGGGCGTTTTGGGCGGTTCTAGTATACATCAAAAAGCACGGTAAGCTCTCATCCGCCGTCCAGCCCTTGCCTTCGGATCAGGCCGGAAGCTCTCGTCGCCTCTGCCTCCGACCTCCACTGCCTTAGAAGATTTTGAGTTTCGGCTGTTCGGCTTCTCATCGCCTCTCCCTCTTCCCTCTTGGATCCAGTCGGCAACCAAAACCTAAAGTGCTGAAGGTAAGATTTCGTTTTAGTTTTCTATATTAATTTCTTTTGCATTTCGATTTCAAATGCTATTTTTAGGTTTCTATATAATATTTTGTTTGAATTTGGATTTCGTTTGTTGCATTTCGATTTCAAGTGCTGAATATTCAGATTTCATTTTTTGTATTTTGTTTATAAGTTTTCTGTTTATGATAAAAAAAATTCGTCTGCTACTTTGTTAATTATTTTTAGTTTTATATTTAGATCAACTTATATAGTTATATTATATATGTTTTATATTTAAATCAATTTAAATTGTATTGATAATGATGCTATTATTTAGTTTTTTTTTTTTAAATATGAAGAACATGTTGTATAAATTGTAAGTGTACTTTATCTTATATTTAGTAGTTTATTTTTTAAATAAAAAAAAATATTTAAAACTATCAATGCCGGTTTCTAAGCCCGGACGAAAAAAATTGAGAGGATTTAATAAAATTAAAAAAGGCCCCCTCTATAAAAAATTTCTGGCTCCGCCACTGTCGGCACCATAAAGCATTGCAGGTCTCACCACCATCTTATAGAATATTCCCTTAAGTTTGAGGGGGACTTTTCTATCGCACAATAAGCCCGATGCAGTCCTCTACTTCAACCATCCAACTTGAATTCTGCTGATAATATCCCCATCTATTTCACCATCACTCTAAACAATAAAACCAATATATCTAAAACGTGTACTCTTATTAATGACTTGATCGCCCAAAGTCACAATCCCCTCACTAGGTCTATTACAACTAAAATTATACTTCATATATTCAGTTTTAAATCTACTCAAGCGAAAACCTTTAGACTCTAAGGTTGACCTCCATAATTCAAGTTTATCTTGAACTCCCTCTCTAGTCTTATCAACAAGAAGAATATCATCAGCAAAAAGCATACACCAAGGTACATCATCTTGCAAATGTCTAGTGAGAACATCCATGACTAAAGCAAAAATATATGGACTTAAGGCTGATCCTTGATGTAATCCAACCGAAATAGGAAAATACTTGGTCAAACCACCTTGTGTTTGAACAGAAGTAATAGCTCCTGCATACATATCTTTAACGATTTGAATATAAGCGTTATTAACTCATTTCTTTTCAAGAACTCTCCATAGCACTTCTCTTGGAACTTTATCATATGCTTTCTCTAAATCAATAAATATCATATGTAGATCCTCCTGAGCAGAAAGCCAAATTCCATAAATCTGTTTGGGCATTTTCTTCAAGCTAACCAAACTTCAAAATGCATAAAATTGATAATATTTTTTCTTTACATGAAAAGATTAATTTTGTTTGGCACATCAAAGTAACACCATTCCAAACAAAAAGTACTTGAAATTTCGTTACACTGAAAAGATTTTTTTATCCTTATTTTTTTTAAGATGAGCATGAAAATAATACGGGTAAATATTCAATTATGATACTAACCTAAGGCCCTCTGAACCCATCCGTTGTTCATATCTAATGTCTGATCCAGTAAGGAAAAAGCTAATTTTCATTGAAGGATAATTTTTCAAGTTTTATAGTTCAATGTCCGTTATCTACTTACACGAACCATAATCAGACTAATAACTCAGAATTCCTATTCACTTTTTTCTTCAAGAGGGCCTCCTCTTCTCATCCATGAGTAACGAAGATGTTTAAATGAAATGACAAGGTGAAGTTCAGATGATGCAAAGATTATAGGGGCCCTCATTCCCTGAACGACGTGCATGTCTCACAAAATAAGCTGTAGAACAAAAAAAATCCACCGACCAAGGAAAAGATGAATACATGCATGTGAATTACAGTGCATACATTGCACAATTATTAGAGCATTTACTAGCTGAAAAAAACAATCCACCGTCGACGGAAATGTTTGCAAAATGAGTTTTAGCAGACTGGCAGAAAAAAACATAAATGAAAGCCTTGTGTGAATAAATAATGACTTTGGCTGGCTAGATATAATACAGAGAGTGGAGCTGGGATGGCCAAGCCACCTATGCCAGAGATCCGCCATAAAAGATCTGGACAGCAGCACATGAAAGTGTCCTGGTCGGCTGGAAGAGGAGAAAAGATAGATACCTTATGGCAATAACCATGGATGAGAGTTTGATTTGTCTTTGGATCCTTAATGTAGAAGTTGGAGGTGTCAAAAGTAATAATCACATTATTATCAGAGATTATTTTATAATCTGATAGGAAATTATGAGAAAGTTGAAAATGTGAAGTAGTTTGGGAAGGAGAAGCCGGTAAAATTCTTGTCCTAGTGTTGGAGATGGGTAAAGATTGTCTATTGTCAACAAGAAGTATTCTAGGCCATGTCATGCAGCTGAAAATTGGAGTTGGACAAACTTGAAAGCAAGGTTTGAAATTGTACAACCGTGCATTGAGAATTTGAGATATTTTCTTTTAGTAAGACAAGGCGAGTTACGAGGCATTAGCCATATAGTTAAACCACTAATTAATTAAAAAATAATAAGAAATATCATACTACATCAAATTAAAATGTTGAAATAAAATCATAAAAAATCAAAATAACAACAATAACATCAAGCCATTATCCCATTATGTGAGGTCAACTACATGAATCATTTTTCTCTATTGTGTTTTATTAAGAGTCAAATTCTCATTTAAATCTAATAAGGAAAGCTAGTTTCTAATATTTTCTAATCAAACCTTATTAGGTCTACCTCTACCTTTTTAATAAAAAATCAAAATAGGATCAATAAAAATCATACAAGACTATAAACAATGCTAAATAAATAGTCTCTCATTTCAATATAAACAAGTAGTCTAAGGTCATAAATTATGATCCAGATTCTCCCTCTTTCTCATCACTTAGAGGGTGTTCATTAGAATCATCATTGCAATTAATTGCTTTCTCTCCTCGCTCATATTAAAAATAAGAAAATAGGTTTCCAACAATAAGAGAAGATGATGAGGACATCAGCGAGAGATTTCAACATGTTTATCATCAAAGGAATCATAAATCGACGGCTACGATTCAGAGCCTTCACTTTTGATATATTTTATGTATTATTTATTTTTGCATTTCAATTTTTCCCATTTTACCCCTATGAGTAGTGAGTTCTTATTGTAGCCCCGAGGGCATTTGAGTCGTTTATTTTGCTTTTATTATTAAGACCTATATATAGAGGTTTTTCTCCATTGTATGAGGATGATGAATGATATGAAATTTCAGCTTTTCTTGTTCTCTTGTGAGTCTTGAGAGTTCTTTGGTGAAATCCCTCGGAGAGGGTTACGCAATACCCACCAGCCGCCGGAGAAATCCGAGCTCATGGTTGTCTTCTCTTCTTTCTCCCCTTCTCCTCCTTAAGCCGCCACCTAACCTTTTCCCCCATTCTCCCGAAACCGAACCCTCCCACCCCATACCGCCGCCCAACCCTCCTTCCACCACCCAAAACTCGTCGGCCTCCCATAAGCTTCCCTAGCCGCCGGCCTTCCCTCAAATTAGCTTCTTGAATTTGAATTTCAAAATTCAAATTCCCATTAATTGCTTTCCTAAAATAATATATTACTCATTTGGAAAGTCTCTTTATTGGAATTCAATTATATATTTGAATTTCAAACAATTTCCTTATTGACAAACATAGATTAGGAAACCTTCCCAATTGCATCAAATCTGAAATTGAATTCCAGATTTAATCCAAACACCAATTAAAGCGGAGGGCCCACATACATTGAACTTAAACACCCTCTCTCCCTCCTTCTACGCCAACCCCACCCCC
>NW_021318680.1:490356-512911 GCF_001605985.2 Dendrobium catenatum
GACACGGCTTTTTTTTAAAATATAGGACACGGGTACGGCGCGGACACGGCAATACCTTTTTTTAGTATATATATATATATTAATGTAATATCATATTAAAAATGACAAACAATAATAAATGAATGACATGATAACTTGTCTAGCTTATAATATAAAATATTTAGTACAACCACAAAAATATAAGCAAATAATCACTTACTACAACATCAAGCATTCAAGCTTCAACTACTATGATTAGCTTTAGAGGTTTGTTTTTGGCCTTCAATATCATCATCATTGAATATCACTGCTTTCAACTCTGGTTCAACAAGAGAAAGATTTGTAATTGTGCAAAAAGAGAGGAGATAAAAATACCTTCATTGCCAAAGAGAAATGAAAACGAGAATATTCGATGAATGGGTATTAAATGCAAGCGTTGATTTGGTCTTGTGGATAGGAAATAAGAAATTTAGTTTAAATCTCGCCAAATATAAGAAATTATATTTTAAAAAAATTATAAAGTATTTAAGATACGCGTGTCCAATTTGTTTTTAATATTTTTTTAATCAGACACATTTTCGGCGTGTCCGACACGTGTCGGAGGAGTGTCGGACGAGTGTCTGTCGGACACTGCACGCCTCTTTGAGGAGAAGTGTCGGTGCATCATAGAATAGGATCAAGTGAGAGTGTGAGGGTGGTGTGACATGCATCATGTTGCTGCAAATTTGGGTTGTGGGTTCTGCTCAAGTTGGACATGTTTAGATATAATAAATAGATTTAATTATATATTTCTAATTTATTGAAAAAGTTTTAAATAACCTAAAAATTAATTTTTGAGAAACCTCTTCAAAATTTTGCTAAACTTGCATAGAGACATAATTCTAGGTGTGTCTCACCTTGTTTGAGGCTTAAGCCTCATGAAGCAAGCACAATACATGTGCCTCACCGCCTTTTTTTTTTGGATTAAAATTGTGTCGTGTCAAGCTTTAACGTGGGTCTATAATTGTATAATTTTAAACCATGCTTGGAAGAGAGGTGCGACACAATGCTCGAGTCCAATAGCTAATCATGGGAGTGCTGCTTGGGGAGAGAAAGGAGGGTGATTGGATGCTGAGTAGTTGAGGACCTGAGGTAAGTACAATGTCAACAGGAAGCAACAGAATGTCTAGCCATTCTACAAATTTGGCATTATATGATAGCTAAGAAATGTTATCCTCCCCTGTTTGAGAAAGATGCATAGTTTCTACATCATAGGGAATCGGTTTAGTTGTAGCCTTGTCCTCCTGAGTATGGTAAGCAGATTCTATTTCGTTGGGTTATAAGAATGAGATGAGGGTCAATGAATTGTGTCATTAGCTAATTCATTGGTGATGTTGATTTCCTCACAACTTAAAAGAGAGTAAAGGGCATCGAGATTGATAGGAGTGAATTTGGTGCAAATGAAAGTTTTGAAAGATTGATATGTATAAGGCAACCCACTAAAGATGTAGGGGATGCTATCTTCAGTATCAACGTGCCGATAACCACAATACTGTTAACAATAGATTTACATTTAGAAAGAAATTGACATAGTACAACGACATTGTGATGACATTGGATCAACAATAACAGCCCTAGGGAAGAAACAAGCTGAAGCTATGCAAAGACCTGCAACAAGAAACTAATTGAAGATTTTAAATTAGAATTTTTATTTTTTATGTTATGATTATTAAATTTAAAATGAGAATTTGACTCTTAATAGGACACAATAGAGAAAAAGGATTCATGTAGCCAAACCCCACATAGTGGGATAAAGGTTTGATATTGTTGTTGTTGTTTTATGTGTGTTATGATTATTGTAAAATACTTATATTTGTAATTTCCATATTTAGACATCAAAATATTAAAATTTTAAATTCAAAATTTGAATTTAAAATTATAACTTTTGAAATTTTGAATTTTAAATTTTTAATTATGGAGGTAATGCTAGATTGAGTTTAAATGAAAATGGTGGGTGAACCAAAAAAAAAAACAATTTCTATGTAGTTATGGTCATACTCCATTTTTAAAAATTAGTAGTTACACTTTTCAAAATGTGTTTGAATTACCTTTGCACCCTTTCACATGAATAGCCCCAACTCTTAATTCCTTTTTTTTATTATCCTTTCATGTAAACCACTAAATATTTTACAATGATCATTTGAATGGATTGACAATGTTTTCGAAAGAAAATTTAGGAGCATATTGCTTTTGAGTGAAGGATGGTAGTTAACACTCCATTAAAGAGGTTTTGTAATATCTTCAAACCTATTCACTTTAGTACGTGATCAATTTATATAATTTAATTATTGTTGTTTCTTGATGCACAACTCTTCGACTAATCTTCATCCACACAACAATACCAATCTCCCACCATTTCCCCATAAAATCCCAATTAAAACCCTATTAGTATCTGACAGTCAAGGGTTGCACCAATAAGACAGACTCGTTCCATTGCACCTTTGAACACCTTAACCCTCTTAGAGAATTGTGAAAAAAATGTAGAATAATGGTAGAAATAAATTTCTATCAACTACAAGTGATTCCACCACCTAACCGTAGCCTCATCCAATAAAGCCCAAGCCAAATTTAGAGTTATTGGCCAAAAAAGGTTTCCACAATACCTAGTCTCATTCCAACCTCTATTAGAACCTCTTAAAAAACATAGAAAAATATAAAACTCCCCAAATTATATCTAGAGATATTAATCTTAATATTCCAACTATTTTTCATCATAGGGATTCCATATATTCACCACACTAAAGCTACAAATTTTCATGAGAGAAGCTCTCAGAATTTAAATAATTTTAATCTTGGCTAAACCCCCCTCAATACACTTATTTTCAAAACCCTACGGAGCCTAAATATCCGTTCTAACGCTCTACGAAAATTTGAAAATATATTTAAAGCAACAACCAGGGTGCTAACCCTAGACTATATCAGATATTGAGTCATAGTATTGGTTTTTATAGAGATACGAGCATCATTCTTCAATTGTATGACCTGAGAGTAGTTTGCAAATTGAAAAAAAAAATGTCAATGGTTGTCCATTTGGCGAAGCAATAGCCAAGGTAAAGGACATAGGGGAATAAAAGAGGTGGTGGTGGACTATAGAGCGATGACATTGGTCAATAAGTATAATATATTGACAATTTGGGAACGCAACAGTTGATGATTATCACTAAAGAATTTGGTGGTGATTATATGCTTGACACCAAACATCAAGATTTTGAAGGAGGCAATATGGTGGTACTCATCGTGAATGGGGTTGGATTGTTCTTTAGAGAGGCAGAGGATGAGTGCTTTATCTGAAAAAGCATTTGGATTTATGAAGAAGCTTTTGGATTACAAGAAAAAGAAAAGAAAGAAAAAGAGAGAAAGATGTCAAGGCATTGCTAAGAAAATGCTTTGATACCATAATGAACTAACAATAATAAGTAGAATAGGTGAATAGAGTAGAGTTGAGAGTCGAAAGTATGTTCATTGATAAAAAATTATGTCAATATAATAACACTGCTTTACAATATTCTCTAGAGGAAGATTCTTCTAAAGCTAAGCTGGAATAAGTTTGTTATATTTTAATGGTCCAGATCCTTAAGACAATTAGAAGCATGCAGCTGTAATGAGCTCGCAAATATAGTGTCTAAGCCATGATTCTTAAAGTCATGTGCTTTGTTGTTGTCGTTATTAGTAAGGAGATGTAGAAACAGAAATGTGAATGGGTAAAGGAATAGCTCGATGATGTTCCTCCTCTATTTCCTAGCTTTTGGACAAAAAAGAAAAGGAACCAAATAGATGCAAGATTTCACTGTGATTTAGTCATCATTTTTCACCCATTAGAAAATCAAATAGAGTGAATCTATATCAGTATCATTTCTTTTCCTTATATCAAAGATTGCACAAAAACAACAACAACAACAACAAAATTTGCTATAATGTGCTGCCATAGAATCTAGAATACTCACCCATCATTTTACCAGAAAAGCTTTTTACTCGAACCTCACTCGTAAAGACTGCCCCCTCCCACTAAAGGTGATTGGGAAGACTTGAGGTAATACATAAAGCCCCTCCTACTCTCAAGTGACAAGAGAGGCTCGAGATAATTGAGACAAAGGTGAAATAAAGGTTGGGGAAAGGAGAAATGTACAATCAAAGTTAGGTTATCAATCAGCACTAACTTTAAAGACTACAGGTTCTACCAGGTCAGAAAAAGGGTTTTGGTTCTCATTTTGATTCCACTCTTTAGAATAAATATACATTTTTTTTTTTTTTAAAGATTGGAATTGATAAGTATTATTAATGAAGGAACATACAAGAACTATAAGACACGCCATAAGCTATTTCAAAATATTAACATGATAAGGTAATAAAACTTCAATTGCATAGCCGTCAGGTGAAGATAATATTGGCATTCAACAATCCACGCTTCATGCTCGGGTTTAAAACAAAAAATAAAGATATACGTAGTGTAAGATAATAACCATAAAAAAAATAAATGACACTCAAAGAATAAATTATGAAGAATAGAATAACAAAAAACAATTAACATTTCTGATTTCTTACATCACCATTGACGATGTCCATACTTGATAAACTGAAATGTACATCCACTCGTGAAATTAAGAGCTACCACATAGATAAGACCCATTTCATCCACGTAGAAAAACAACGCTTGGCAAAATGATCCGGCAAATCAGCCTGTATGCAATGAAATGATATTCGAATCATCAACATCATAATTGAATGAAATAGAACGTCATCCCTAATCTAAGCCTGGCAACAAAAAAAGAGATAGGAAGCTATACAACGGATACAGATCTAAGGATCTCTCTAAAGAACTATTGAAGAGAAGTACAATTTTTTAAATTAACAAAAGATTCTAATTAGTTCATAATTCATATCAAAGATCAATTCGAAGATGACTTAAACCAAAACTGCATAATGCATATAATGCGCCAGATAAGGAAAATTTGCATTTCTTTACTGTAAGACTAGCTTTTTCAATTATGACATGTAGAAAATTCATCCAATGCTACATGTAAGATATGGACTTCAAGAAATCTCATCGAGTTAACAAGGAAAACTACTAATTATTAAGAACAAATAAACTTGGACTTGAGCAATTTTGCAAATTCCCAAATCAAATGCTTATGGAAATCAAAAGCACAAGAACTATGAACCATAAGCATAATCTATGGTGGAATTCATATGTAGAAAGTTGATGAAAGAAGCAAGATAAGTAATAAATGACTGGAAAATTAAAGAAAAAGGAACATACAGCATTCCAGGCACAGGAATAATTGTTGGTAGAGAGCAGCCAACTCCTCCCTCCTGATTTACAATCATGCAAACTGTTCAAAGGTTCAAATTCCAAAAGCTCATCAGCACTTTCATTAGCATGATTCTGTTTCTTTTTCCTCCTCTTCTTTTCTTTCCTTCTCCTATTGTGACTTCGTCTATCAAAATCTTCATCATCAATCTCTGAACCATGTTCTTCTAAAGTTCCATTAGATTGTAACAGATAGAACTTCTCAGCCCTGCGAAAACTTATTCCATTCTCAGAAAACAATAATTCACATGATTGTTGAGTTTTGCATTCCTGTGCCAAATGATACTGAATAACCCAAGACTGAAGCCCAATCAATTTTATTGCTATCTTCTTTTCCATCTCCGTGCATTCTTTTATGAAATACCAGTGATCAGTATCACAAAATTTCAAGGCATTCATCAATAGCTTCTCCAGCTTTTGCTTCTCACTCTCATGCTCTTCATTAGTCATTAGACGTAGAAGCTGTCTTCCATGAGAAATTACAGCATTCAGCAAGATATATTCTTCAACAGATACAGAACCACTGCAAGTTGACAAGAGGTACTCTAGCCAACATGATGGGTGTTTTAATTCCTTGCATTGTGCATCTACATTAATGAATTTACTGATAGAATTAAAAAAAGTTAGCATCCTGGAATCATCCACAACAACAAGTAGATGCTGGCAAAGAAATGAGAATTGCTGATTCATCATAAACTCCTCTACGGCCACCCATACTCCGTCTAAATTTTCTTCATACATCCAGTGAAGAAATGAATCTATAAAATATTTTTGATCAATCTTTAAGATTTCACCATCTTTAACAGATTCGGCAAGTTCATCTGAAGACCAAAAATCTGGCACATACTTAAGAAAGTTCTCTACAGTCTGAAGAACATCCAGATCATGGAAATAATGGGGTTTGGTGGCAACAACTGCTGGAGACTGTCCATGTCTTCCTTTCCACTCAAGCTCCTCCCAGCATGTGTTGCGGTTCATAAAAGCAAACTTGGAGAGTGCTCTGGCTCCTTTTTTATGCCCTGATTCTCCAACAGTGGCAAAGTGATCAAACCATTCCAAAATACGTCTTGGATTCCCTGCAATCCATATATTTTTCTGTTTAAATAGTATTAATTTTAAAACTATGAGGAGATAAGACAAAGCTGGAGTATAATATATGATGCCACGCATGATAATTATATAGAATGAATGCAATAGCGAGTGGGGCAATTCAAATTGGAGATATCTACCTTCAAAAAACTTCTCAAGCATGCAGATCTTCTTTGCAATGATAGAACCAGCTAAGCCTGGCCTATTTTCAAAGATCATCTGCAACAATCGAGCCGCAACATCATGCTTTGACTTCTTGAGTCTCAATAAGTCAATAAACAACTTACATTGCTCACGAAGAGTTATAGAGTGAATGGATGAAATCGTATTGCAAAGCCATAGGCGAGCTTCATATCGATCACCGGAGACCATAGCGGACCATATAACTGATTCAAGTTTTTCCAAAAGTTCTACTCTCTCCTTCACAGCATCTCTGTCTCCGAAGATACCTGAAGGTGGTGGGCCTAAGAACAATCTAACCATCTTATATCCGAGAATTCCTCAACTTCCACTCAAACACTAACAACCATCAACACAGCACCAAACCCAAGGATATAAAGTCAACAAAGATGGAAGAATCTACGAGGCTGTTTGGTGGCAGGGTTTGAATCGGATTTGCGCAGGATTTAACATAAATACTCCCAAACAAAAAAGATGACATCTTTAAGATGCAGTTTGGCAGCCCCTAAATCTTACAGAATCTTACATTTCATTTCTTCCCAGCTTAAATTCGGGATTTAACAAATCCGGACATAGGATAATTAAACTTAATTCCACAAATCTCACAAGCTCTGCCGATCCCGTCGACGCCTTCTCCAGCGTTAGCTCCCGTTGTGAATTCCTTCTCCGCTGTAGTCGAGGGTTTCGGGAAATAGCGGTCGGGTGTTTTTGGTGCAGGCGAGCGTTATGGCGAATGTTCTTTTAATTATTATAATTATTATTCCATTCCATCTTAATATATGGAGTATAATTTTAATAGTAATAAATTTAATAGAGAGATTATGATATTGAATTATCAAGTTATTAATAAGAGTACGTGTTTGACATATCTTGGATCTATTGTTTATTCGGGTATCAATTTTAGATCATGGGTCGGGTTCAAGTTAAATCCAAAACTGACGCACTGTTTGGGTTAACTCGAACCCGACCCGTTTTGGGTACAGATCAATCCGACAATACCCGAATGGCTCGAGGCCGACCTAAAATTGCTAATTTTGAGTCAAAAAAATGGGTCTCCGATTTTCGGGTAAAAACGATTCAATCTCGAGTTCTGGGGTCAAAAATAGATTAATTTTGTGTTTCTGGGTCAACTCAACCCAATTTTTAAAACTAGTTGATTTATTGAATTAGAACCTAACCCGTTTCGGGTGAGGGTTGACCCTCACCGGAAATTTTCAAGTCGGGTTCATGTCGAGTTTTCGGGTCATGTCAAATATTGACACCCCCTATTGTTCACAGTGATAGTGAAATTGATGGGGATATTATCAGTAAAATTCAAGTTGAGTGGTTGGAATGGAGGAATGCATTGGGCTTGTTGTGTGATAGAAAAGTCTCCCTCAAACTTAAGAAAAAAATTTATAAGATGGTGGTGAGACCAACAATGCTTTATGATGCAGAATGCTGGACATTAAAAGAGAAGTATAATCCAAAGTGTTGTAGAGATGAGAATGCTCAGGTGGATTTACCCTTAGAGATAGGATACAAAATGAGCATATACATGAAAATGTTGGAGTAGCTCCAGTAGAAGATAAGATTAGAGAGATTTGCCTTAGATGGTTTGGTCATATAAAATGACGACCTTCCGATGACCCGGCTAGGAAAGTAGAGATATTTGATTTTACTTATATTAAGAAAGATAAAGATAGACCTAAAAAGTCTTGATTATAAAATAATAGAAATGATCTTTCATTATTATATTTAAACAAGTATTTAACTTTTAACATGACATAATAAAAAAAGATTCATATAGTCGATCCCACGTAGGAGACAAAGGCTTAATGTTGTTATTGTTGTAGTCAGGATTAATAAGAAGAAAAACATTAGTGTAAAACATTTGATATAATTTTTGTCAAAATAAGTGTCAAAATATTTAATTTTATTTAATTTTTGCATAATAGTATTCTTAAAGTAAATTTGAGTTTATTCAATTCTACCATATTTTAAAAGTAATAAAATATTAAATTAATCTTAATTAAATAAAAAGATGTCGAATTAAACAATAAATAATATTTGTGATTTAGTTTAATTAAATTGAAATTGTTATGTTTAATTTGTTTCATAAAACTTTTAATAAAAGAATTCTAAAATGGCAGAAGTAAATGGACTTAGGATGAAATGAAAGAACTTTCAAAGGAAAAATATTTTTATAGGTTTCATGAAAACATCTACATAGCTAATTATTAGCATTCTAATTAGAAAACTATGCTTGTGATTGCTATATGAACACTCAAACTTTAGAAGAAGCTTTAACTTTACACTTATGATTGAGAAGCAATAGAAAATATACCCTCTCTACAAAACCTAAGTACTTATCCTATTCAATTTTCATATTCAAGTCTACTACTAAACCATCTAGTTTAACTTCTACTACCTCATCATCCACTAGGGTTCACAAAGCTCAAAATTTTATCTAAAAAATCAAATCACAAGAGAACCAACAATATTATTTATTTTAAATGTCATAAACAGAATCATATGCAAAACTAGAGCAAAATACAAAAATTCTATTTTAAGAAGAGCATAGACCCTTGACTAAATGAGAAAATTTTGGATTATGACCCTATTTAAAAAAGAGAAGGTGATTATGATGATACACACTCATGACTGTTTTGAGACGTTTTTCAATGGATAAATTAAATTAAGAAGACTGATGTTGACAAGATACTTTTCAAATGATAGCCAATCGTAATATGAAGAGATACAAAATTGTTGTTGGTGGTGGGAGTGTAATGAATGTTATGTATGCTAATGCTCTTAGTTAAACATGCCAAAATCATGAATCTCACCTTGAGCCATTTTAGATTAGTTAGGTTAATCACACTTCTCTACTTATGAATTCTAGATGATTTGTTCCAATTGATAAAGCACTTATGAGAATCAAATATAATGGGATGTTCAACCCATAAATATAGCCTGTATCATATCAGGTAAACCCTAGCTTTATGATTGAGATGTTATTCACTATGATCAATAAAATACTTGTTCATTCGAAATTAATAATAAGACCATAAAGCTACTCCCTATCAAGCCATAAGAAAAAAAAAATGCTACATTTCCTCCCTATAAAAACAACTTCCGACCTTAAACCTATGACTGCCCAAAAAGATAGCTAAACTTCAGCTCAAAATAACTTTCTCACCCTCAGCCTAAAAACCCTTCCCTACTAACTTAACTTCTCCTATTAGGATCCATTGTTTAAAATTACACAAGATGAGGTTCGTCTCAGCACATTTCCAATGAAAAAATGCCTTGAGGCCTACGCCTCAACCTTTTTTTTTTTGTGAGGCGTGAGGCTTAGTTTGAATGAGATGCGCATTGACGCGCACCTCACCCTGCTGGCATGAGGCGTACCTATGCTAATTATGATATAATTAATATAATTATGATTGATAAAAAAAGATCTTCCATAAAAATAATAATATTCCAAACAATCAACATATGTATAGATTGAAAATATAGGAACTTTACATGTATGTACAAGATATAATTGTGTGTATTTATATATCTAATATCTAAAAATAATATTTACTAAGAGAAAGAAAACTTTAACATTCAAATAACATCAAAATATATACATGAAAATATATTTTTTTAGCTTGAAAAAATTAATATTAGTAATGCTTTAATGTGATTTAAAGATTTATATAGTATATGAATAAATATTAAATTTTATGTATTAAATATATAAATACATAAAAGTTTATGGCATGCATGTCAATTTCCAAAATTAATTTTAATAATAAGTATTATTTATATAAAAAATATATTAACCTAGGGTCTAAGCATATATACAGTTCAAAATATCCACAAAAGCAACACATGGCTATATGTAATTTCTTACTTTATTTCCATATATTTTGGTAACTTAAAATTATAAATGTTATTTCTATTTAAATAAGGTAATTTTACTTTTAAAAAAACTAAAATTAATAATTAATTACAAAATATTAATTTAAGCAAATTATTATCATTTGTTAATTAATTGGATTAAGAAAAACTTGTGAATATATTCGTTTATTATTGTATAATGATGGAGCTATTATTATGTCACGTATAATTAATTTCCTGTCAAATGCTATCTCTTAATACAACTAATTTTTCAAATAATATAACTTAATTATTGAAGTGTATGATGCAACCATGAGAAGATGAATTGATGCTTCTTAAAAAATTACATAGATTTGTAAAAATCTAAATGAGGGAGAAATTATGTTTTTTATTTATAAGAAAGTAAGATTATTTAAGAAAATTATGGTAGAAATGTTGCGTCTTGGAATATTCATGGCGGTAGAGAAGTATAAAATTTAATGTCTTAGCGTTGTATGAAGATCCAACACACAAACAGATGAAAGTGTGGGTGTAGTATTTATAAGAGACACCAAGATTTTTACGTGGAAAACCCTGAAAGAGGAAAAACTACGGGGCTTGACCCAGTTTGAATTAATGAATCCACTATATTTGCAGTCAATTACAAATGAGGCCCTTCCTTGAGAGAATGTCTTGGCTTGATGTAATAAATATACATCATATAACATGCATTATATGATGGGACTTGAAAGAATCAATATTGATCATATGTTTGTTTGGCATGTAGAATAATAACCGGAGGGCAATGGAGGTCGGAAAGACCATTGCCTGGCGATGGAGGTTGGAAGGATCATAGTCGGCAGGTGACAGAGGTCGGAAGGACCGTTGTTTGGCAACGAAGGTCAGATGGACCGTAGTCGGTGGGCGACAGAGGTCAGTAGTACCGTAGTCGGCGGGCGATGGAGGTATGAAAGATCGTTGTATGGCGAAGGAGGTCAGAAGGACCGTTGACGGGTGAAAGTCCGACGTCATGCAGAAATCTGATGATGGGCGAAAGTCTCGCGTCAGGTAGAAGTTCGACGAAAGTCCGACGATGAGTAGAAGTATGATGACGGGGGGAAGTCTGGTGTCAAGCAGAATCCCAACAACGGGTGGAAGGCTGGCGTCGGGCAGAAATCTAGTGGTGGGTGGAAGTCTGGCCTTGGGTAGAAGTCTGACGAACATTCGATGAATCGCAAAAGTTCAGAAACGGACGAAAGTTCAGCATTGGCTAGAAGTCTGAAGAAAGTCCGATGATGGGTGGAAGTTCGGTGTCTGGTAGAAGTCTGACGAAAGTTCGGAGATGGGAAGAAGTCCGAAGATGGGCGGAGGTCCGGCATCATGTAGAAGTCCGACGACGAGAGGAAGTCCTACGTCGGGTAGAATTTTTGTGACAGGCGAAAGTCCAACATTGGGTAGAATTCCGGTAATGGACAGAAGTCATACGAAGGGCGGTAGTTCGGTGTCGAGTAGAAATACGGTGATGGGTAGAAGTCTGGCGTTGGGTAGAAATCTGACGACAATCCAAAGTTTGGCGTCATTTAGTAGCCGAGTAGAAATCCAGTGTCAATTAGTAGCCAGGCAAAAATTCAGCATTTGTTGGTAGCCGGTAGAAAATCGGCGATAGTCAGTGGTCGAGATGAAGTCCGACGGTGGTCGAGGAGGAGTCTAGGACAAGAGAACTATTCTTCCTCTTTCTTCTCTTCTTGCTTGGGTCCGTTCTTCCTCCTCCTTCAGAGACTCTTTACATGAGAAATAAGATGTCTATTTATAGTTTTCTGATTGTGGCATAATCAGTAAATGGAAGGGAGATCAAGGATAATTTTGTGAGTGGTTTGAATTAAAGGTCAGATGTGGATTCCCACGATCATGGATAGTTTACTATGCATTTGAATGTCTTAATGTTATCAGAATTCGGCAATCTTGGACTCATTGGATTCATCTTGTCAAGCCCCTCGATCCGATTATAAGCATGTCACATTTGGAAACGGTTTGGCAATCTATATTATGGTTTTAACCTTCCAAATGCGCTTTAGGCCTTTGATTTGAACCCATTTGGGCTTGAATTGAGTTGAATTTGATGTCATTGGATTCATATTTTTAAGACGTTAAGTTTGACTATAAGTTTGCTAAAATTGGAGTTCAGATTATCCCATATTTAATTTTTGAAGTTTCCAACTTGATTTTGCCTCGAGATTGTGTCCAAACAACATAATTTTTTGATGATATATCACAAAAGTAAAAATCAGCAAGAGAGAGCAATAATTTTTTTTTTCCAAGATTCAACCCCTGCCTATATCATCGAATGAGCATCTACTGCAAAGGATTTCACTATAATTTTACTACCTCAAGATCCGTTCGTTCTAGAAATGCCCTTACAGTTTTAAGCTCTTCCTTTGAGCAACACAAAAACTAAGTTTATAAAAATATTACTGGTTGTTTACAAAGCTTCTGTATAAAAAACTCTAAAATTCTACCATTTGATCTTAAAACTTAAAAGGTACCTCAAAGAAAACTAAAACTTGAGAATTTTAAGAGCAAGCTTACAAACTTGACAATCACCATCGTACAGCTAGGGATAAAACAGCTCGTAGTTTTAAAATGAGTAAAAACAATATATATTTCTTTATTTGGAGTTATTTTGTATCGATAATGCTCACTTGACAATCACAAAGACTCGAATCCAAGACCTCTTAGTTGAAAGTCTAAGCTCTAAACCAATAGGCTAAGATGAGAACAC
The DNA here is from genome assembly GCF_001605985.2 of Dendrobium catenatum. Classification (NCBI taxonomy): domain Eukaryota; kingdom Viridiplantae; phylum Streptophyta; class Magnoliopsida; order Asparagales; family Orchidaceae; genus Dendrobium; species Dendrobium catenatum. Next base: position 503,577 of record NW_021318680.1, read on the forward strand.
ACCATCAATCTCTTGAATTTGCAGCTAAGGCGAGCTCGATTCAAAAGCTGGAATTTTTTTCTTTTCCTTTGGTGTGTTTATTAGGTAGCCAATGGGCTAGGGTAATGATTTTTTGGCTTAGAGTAGAAAAAGGTGGTCTTTTTATTATCCTTCAAGGCCACGAGGAATTATTATGTGAAGAGTCCAGACATAGCTCTACATCTTAACTCCAACTAAATCGCGATGCGTGAATATTTAATATGGATTATGTATTTTATTTTTCTCTTGCCAGCCCGACCGATCCAGCCAAGAGGTTTCCAATTCGAAATTTTGGCTTAAAGTTTGTGCTCCTTTTTTAAATGAAAATATCCACGAAAGCTCTATAATATTTAGGATTTTAGCTCAATAAACTTTTATACCTACTGAGAAATAAAAAATGAAGAAAAACTGATGAAGATAAAAACTAATTTTGAAGAGGACGTTGTATTCTTCAAGCATATGATATGCTCAAAGGACGCAAAGTCCAAAAGACGGTATACAAATGTCGAGGAAGAGGAATACTTGAAGTTGAAAAAATTGCAGCCTATAGGAATGACATCTTTTTTTCAGTACATGCACTTTGTATTCACATTGATTCATAATAAAGAGTTGGTATTGTATTGTTTGATTAATTTTTTCTGTAAATAACAACAACAACAACAACATCAAGCCTTTATCCCACTACGTGGGGTCAGCTACATGAATCATTTTTCTATAAATAACAAAATTTGTAAAATAACATTTGTTTTTATAAGTAATTTTTGTATTAATATTTTATTCTTATTGCATTCTCCATTCAATAATAAAAATGTATCTGCTCACAATTATTCCTTACAAGTTAAATTAAACTTGCACATTTGATACAGTAAAAGTACAATTGATACGCAGTAAATATACAATAAATATACAGTAAACACTCTCTTTCATTGTTCAAGAATCTCAATTTTATCTTTCATTTTATTCATTTATGCTTCTCGCCCTATTCTATATTTGGTATTAAATTATGTTTGCTTTCTTGAAATTATATATATCCATAAATCTAAATAAGCTGTCAAGATAACATCACTGGGTATTTACTATATATTGATAGAGTATTGAATGTGCATTCAGAACAGAATTTGTAAGGAACAATTTTTTTAAAAATAAATTTTCAAGATAACTTTACTGTGTATTTACTGTGGCATTCAAAACTGAAGTTATAAGGAACAATTTTTTTGATAAAATGTCAAGATAACATAATTGTGTATTTACTGCGTATTAGTTGTGTATTTACTATGTATTTAAGAATGCAGTATTATATTATTGAAATCACGATCTACAAAATATAAACAAACACAAAAGATTTATATGGAAAACCCAAATCTGGGTTTTTTTTCAAACATAAAGAGAAAAATAAATCAAGATCTACAAAACACAAAAGAACATAAAAGATTTATATGGAATACCCAAATCTGAGTTTTTTTCGTAGGGTAGAGGGAGAACAGCTACACTATAGAGAGAAGGGGAAGTACAAATGGATTACAAATAATAAACCCTTTACAACATATATATTTAAAAGACACAATTAGGGTACTAAAAAACAAGCGAAACTTTAACATTACAGTTACAACCAAAATTTGTTTGGAGGGCGATGCCTCCGGAAACCTTAGTAGGGGCATTGCCACCTTGGACCCCTGCGAGGGGGCGCTGCCCCTTAGACCACCTATATATCTACGAAGTGTACAGAAAAAAGGTATCATTCCTTCAAGCAACAATTTTTTCAACTTCAAGTCTTTCTCTTCTCATATGTTTGCATACCGCCTTTCGGACTCCACATCCTATGGGCATATCATCTACTTGAAGAATACAACGTCCTCATCCAAAACTAGTTTTCACTTCATTCGCTTTTTCTCGTTTTTTCTTTCTTAACATGTATTAAAAGTTTATTGAGCTAAAATCCTAAATATTGAGGAGCTTTCGTGGGTATTTTCATTTAAAAAAGTAATGTAAACCTTAAACCCTAAATTTGAATTGAAAACCTTTGAGCTAGGTCAGTCGGGCTGGCAAGAGAAAAACAAAATACAATATCCATATTGAATATTCACGTGTCCAATCCATGTGTCGTGATTTAATTGGAGTCCGGACGCAGAGCTACGTCTAGAATCCACATGTAATAATTTCTCCAAGGGTTTGGGGTTTCTCTTTCCAATGACAAATAAAGAGATGATAGTGGAATCTTGGATTGAAGGGCTGAGGCATGTGCATAATTTTTAGTAGGTACAATTTTATTTTTCACCCCATTTTTTACTACATCATCACTTATTATTACTTATATTTTCATTACTTGTGTTCAAAGGATGAACATATGATTGATGATGATTTTGCTTCTTACATAAATATTTAGATTTATTTTTAGTTGGTAAAAACCATATTATGTGATCTGGTCAAACAATATTGCTAGTTATTTATCTTTGATACTGCCTTGGTATTTACTTGTGACCTAGTTTACCCTTTTATTTCAATTGTTTAAACATTTTAAAATTTTCTCATTGATTTTAAATTTTAGTACTTTATATCTCACATGTTAGTTAAAAAAAAATAATAATTCAACCCCTCTTAGGTATTATAGTTCAATTCCTAAGTTATAAAAATGAGCTGGTAAGATATTTGGATTGCTATTAAGCTAAAATATATATCTTGCCCAAGTTATAGAAAGAGAATAATTTTCAATTAAATGATAACATCAAAGTCATGCAGTTAATTTTAATAATATACAAGGTGGAGAACCTTTACTTGTACCTCATTCAGCAAAAAAAAAAAAAACCTTAATAAAAGTATAAATATTTTTTTAAAATTAAAAATATAAAGAGATATTTGAAAGCATCACAGAACATTAGTCCAAGTAGTTTCTATATCAATACAAAAATAAAACTATAAACTATCTATTCATATGTTAAATGGGAAAGGTGCTATTACCTATTACATTAAATTAATGCATGCAATGAATCGCAGTATAGTGAAGAGTCAGCTCATATAATTATATAGGCTATTGAGCTAGCTTATATCAAAGGATCCATTCAACCTAAGGTCTATCACCTTAATACTATAGTTTTAAAGTTGAATATCTAAATACATTTAATAATAATGAATTGAAAGAGCTTGAAATAAATAAATATTTATTAATAATTTTAAAAATATGTGTATTAAAAAGTTTTCAAAAGCTTTGACCTTATGTATGTGATGGGGGCAGTGGAGAGAATTTTTGAATTGTATAAAAATATAGGGCTATATCATCCTTAAATAATGCTTAAGTTTTCTTTGATATAAAAATAATAAAACTCCACTTAATATATGCAAGAATACATGCCGAATCAAGTACTAAAATGATAAAGTAGAGTATCAAATCCATCAGGACGTATGTTTACTTGTAACAAACTACTACCATGTAGTTTAATTGCAATAATTATCCTAATGAAATACAAATAATATTTATGGAGATTCTATCGCTGAATAAAATAGTAAAAATATTAGATACAATATTTAATAAAGTTTTTTTTGGATTGATGAGCATAAATTTTATATCTATGCGAATGTGACACTTAATTATATATATGATTCATAGTATATGCATACTAAGATCTCTATCGAGCTTATATAAGTGAAATGATATTTTATGACCTCCTATAATTATAGTATTTCATTAAGACAGAATATTTTACATCCTATGTCTAGACATACAAACATCATATCTCAATATTCCTAATTCTAGCATTGCTCTGTTGAGGCTATACATCACACTATATTTTAACTATATATATGACCACAATATGCATTAAATTAATATCATTTAACATTTATAGAATAAGAGTCTTCATTAATATTTAACACACACTTTACATCATCAATCCAAAATAAGAGAATTAGCCAAACATAGAATAAATGACAAGCAAACTCATTTTTATTAGACTCGTGAAAGAATAAAAATATATGATAGTGATATCACCATAAAGGATCAAAGTATATCCTCTACACTAAAAGTTCGAGTCGGTTGTTAGACCTTATTGAACTGTCACAAAGCTAACAAAGAGAGAGGTGAATTGGTAATTTTAAAAATTTCTTGGATTTTCAAATTCCATTTTTAGAAAGTTTAAACAATAATCCTGAAATATGTAGTTGTGTAATAAACTGATTATCAAGTCATGAGCCCCATCTCTACAACCGGCCCCTCTCTCTCTTCCCCTTGGTTCAGCCCCATCCTCTTTTTACAAAGAACCGATCCAGGTTGGATTGATTCAGCCGGCCTTAGGGATGGCTTAGCATTACCCCCTCCCGAAGACTCACCTTGTCCTTAAGGTGAAATGAAGGAAATTAATCTTTCGATCACCCTCTCATAAGGCTCCCAAGTGGCATCGAAATCGGGCAGGTCTCTCCATCTAATAAGTACTTTTATATTCCCCTCTTTATCTGATCTTATCCCTCTCAACTATTATGGTACTAATATCACTTCCAACTCCTCTGTTAGTGTAGCTGGCAATTCCATATTAACTGCATGCTCCCCTAGAGCTCTCCTTAACTGGGACACATGGAAGACATGGTGTATGGTGGCGTATGGAGGTAACTTCAAATGGTATGCCACTATTTTGATCTTGTCCAAAATCTCGTAGGGCCGAAGACCTTAGGGCCAATTTCTCGTTTCGTATGTTGGCCATTGTCCTTTACCTGTAAGGTAGCAGTTTTAAGAACACTTTCTCTCCCACTTCAAACTGTATGTCGCTCCTATGTGTATATGTCTGCTTCTTCATGATTTTTTGTTCTCTCTTCAGATGCTTCTTCAACTCTTCCAAAAACTTATCCTTTTCCTCCAAGTACTGCTCTACTGAGGAAACTAGTGGGCTCTCTTTCCCAAAGTGCACCAAGTGGGATGAGTCTATTCCTTACAGCACTTTAAAGGGGATAATCTAAGAAGCAGAATGGTATGATATATTGTACCAATACTCGAACCATGCTAACCATTTTTCCCACCTCCTCGGTGTTTCAGAAGAAAAACACCTCAAGTAACTTTCCAAACTCTGATTTATTATCTCTATTTGCCCATCCTTCTAAAGATGGTAGGCGGTGCTTCTCTTGACAAATAATATCTTAATATTCCTAATTCTGATATTGCTCTGTTGAGGCTATACATCACACTATATTTTAACTATAAATATGACCGCAATGTGCATTAAATTAATATCATTTAACATTTATAGAATAAGAGTCTTCATTACTATTTAACACACACTTTACATTATCAATCCAAAATAAGAAAATTGGCCAGCCATAGAATAAATGACAAGCAAACTCTTTTTTATTAGACTCGTGAAAGAATAAAAATATATGAGAGTGATATCACCATAAAGGATCAAAATATATCCTCTACACTGAAAGTTCGAGTAGGTTGTTAGACCTTATTGAACTGTCACAAAGCTAACCAAAAGAGAAGTTAATTAGTAATTTTAAAATTTTCTTGGATTTTCAAAAATAATTTTTTAGAAAGGTTTAAATAATAATCCTCAAATATGTTGTTGTGTAATAAACTAATTATCAAGTCGTGGGCCCCATCTCTCCAACCGGCCCCTCTCTCTCTTCCCCTTAGTTCAGCCCCATCCTCTTGTTATAAAGAATCGATCTAGGTTGGACGAGTTCAGCTTGCTCTAGAGCTGGCCTAACATTACCCCACACCCAAAGACTCAATTTTTCCTCAAGGTGAAATGAAGGAAATTGATCTATAGGGCTCCCAAGTGGCATCGAAATCGGACAGTTCTCTCTATCTAATAAGTACTTTTTTATTTCCCTCTTTATCCGATCTTACCCCTCTCAACTATAGTGGTACTAATATCACTTCCAACTCCTCTATCAGTGTAGCTGGCAACTCCGTATTAATTGCATGCCCCCTAGTGCTCTCCTCGACTGGGACACATGGAAGACTGGGTGTATGGTAGCGCATCGGGGTAACTTCAAACGGTATGCCACTGTTTTGATCTTGTCCAAAATCTCTTAGGGGCCGAAGTACCATAGGGCCAATTTCTTGTTCCTCATGTTGGCCACTATCCTTTGCCTATAAGGTCGCAGTTTTAAGAATAGTTTCTTCCCCACTTTACACTAAATGTCTCTCATAAGTTTCCAAACTCTGATTTATTATCTCTCTTTGCCCGTCCTTATGAAGATGGTAGGCGATGCTTCTCTTGACAATAGTTCCCTATAACCTGAACAACTCCCTCCAAAATTGACTGAAGAACACTTTGTTTCTATTAGACAATATTGACTCTAGAATCCCATGTAGTCTAACCACCTCATTGATGAATGCGATTGCCACTATCACTAAGATTTAGGGGTGTTGTAAAGCAGTGAAATGTGCATACTTATTCAAACCTATCAACAACCACCATAGTAATTATGAACATCTCTGATCGTGGTAGGCCATCTATAAAATCCATGGATACTTCCTCTCATTCTCTTTTGGAAGTGATAATGGTTGTAGTAACCCACCTGGAGCCATAGCCATATACTTGTTTCTAGCTCTGACACATAGCACACCTCTCCACCATCTCCTCCAATTCCTTATGCATTCCCTTCCAGTATAATTCAACAACAAGTCTCATGTTTGTCTTTTCTACTCTGGAATGGCTTCCAATTGCACTCCCATGGAACTCTTGCAATAGATGGGGAATATGAATGGAGGTTCGTGGCATCATAAACCTCCCATGATGTAAGAGTTTCTCCCCCTCAATATAGTAACCCTACTATTATCTTTCATCAAATCCTACATGGTCTTTCTCAACTCTTCATTATGCATGCTTCATCTTTGATGCACCCAGTCAATCATCAGTGGTACTGAAACAAAGTACTTAGTATATCTTTCACCCTCAAATAGGTGTTTAGAAATAACATTTGGTCTCCAATAAGTTTCATCAATATTCAGTAAATAAGATTATTTTTAGCATTGCACACATTATTCCAATTACCCCCAGTAGAATTGCTAGAAAAAATCACGTGATGCCTAAATCAAGGCAAGAAACTCATGAATATAATATTTCTAAAATCAACCAGCAAAATTTTATTAAAAAGAATGTGCCCTTTTTAATTAGGCATAGGCTCCTCCGAGGATTTTTTATATATATATAAAAAATTCAAATATGAGGACTTCATGTAATATATGAGAATATGCTTTGTTAGAAAGTAAATTACTTTGGCACACCATAAGCAGGCTATGCAAATTAAAGAGGTTCTATGAAGGACTTAGTTTCTTTCCATCACACACCATAAATAAAATAAAAGTTTTATATGGTTATATAGATCTTCTACATTCATTAAGTATATAAAATAAATAATTAGGCTATTTGCAAGCTGCTTCTCCTCAAACGAGCTTCCATAACTTCTTCCTTCAGCTTGCGACTCTGCAAGACAAAAAAATAATAATAAAAAACATTTAATTATTAAAACTATTGATATGGTTTTAATTAAAATTAAGTACTTGCATTATGCATCTAATTAATTATAGCAGAAGCATGCATTCCTAAAAGGAATTAAAAAAAAAAAAGATTAAAACTAAGTTGATAATTACCAGAGCTCGAGTTCATGATCATGGCGAAGGCCACTCCCTTGCAGATTAGGCTTGGTCTCTTGCAACTTAAACGAATGCATCTGTGGGCCCAGTTGAAGAAAACTTGTAGAATCATAGAGAATTTGATCAAACCGCTCAAGAAGATTCATCTCCTTTACCTTAGGCCAGTCATGTTTTCACCAGTAAACTGCTTAATTCTCATCTGAAGCTCATCGATTTCTTGCCTTATTTTCACCATCTCACTATGGAGTTGCTACAGATTTGAAATAAACTTGGAATTATATAATATAATATAATTAACAAAATTGAATGAAATTGTAACCAGATGTTCTGTCAGTTTAGAAATTAATATTCCTTTGCTTAATGGTTAGTATTATAATTAATATCAACACTAATAATAATAATCTCTATATTAATTAAGCATTAGAGTAGAACTTTTATTTTTAGCTCAGCTCATTGAAAAATATAAGACTGAGAAGTCATACCTGCTGGTGGTTAAGGTCCTCCAAGTTGATGTTGGTAGTTTTACCATATTTATTAATGATCTCTTCCATGCTGCAGTTAATAATAAAATTAATTTTAATATGAGTACAAACCATTCAAAACGACTAGAATTATGTATTGTAATTAGTTTGATCATTTATACCTTAGAACTAAAGTTGAATTTTAAATTAAAATGTTATATATAGATATAATGATCACAAACCTTGCGCTCGGACTGTGGTATTCGTAGAGCTTTCCACTGCTAGAGAAGATAATAAGGCCGATCTCCGCATCAGTGAGAATGGTGAGCTCATTTGCCTTTGTCAGAAGCTCTCCTTTCCTCTTAAAGAACGTGAAATGCCTATTGTCAGCGTTATCAATCCTCTTTATCTCAGTCTTCCCTTTCCTCATTCTAGTTAGCTACTGCGAACAATTCAAACGGAAAGCTATATATCCTCTTTTAACAGCAATAGCTTTAAGGACTTCAGCAGCAATTGAATGGAAGAAAAAAACTATTTAGAATAATTAGATCACCACAATTTATATGTACCAAACTCAACAGGACTCATAAGTAGATAATTTTGTTTAAAAGCATCTGAATTATATCGTTGGTACCTACAAAAACTAAGGAAAGATGAGCATATCTTACTTCTTCCTTGCTTAGCTTGGTTGAAGAAGCTAGGACGCAGTAGCCTGAGATAGTTGAGCTGAAGAACCCGAGAGACATATGCAATATCTAGCCTTGGAAATATTGGTGGAAGAGTATATATGCAATATCTTATTTCTTATTTTAGCTTTACGCACTAGCTTGGAGAAAAATAAAAGGAATGTTATTTTGGGCTTGTGTTTGGTAAGGAATGCTTTGATCACTGGATAAACGGGACAACTAACTAGACTTTTTGTTGAAAGAAACAAAAGAGAAAGAAAGGTTGAAGGAAAGGTGATGGTGACGAAGAGTAGGGTTGTTAATATTTGACATGATCTTAAAATTAGACTCAAGAATATTCTTTATAAAAAGGATATTATAATAATAAATACTATATATTTTTAATAAATAAGAAGTATATATATGAGATAAATTTAATATGGTAATATAATAACTATTAACATCCCTTCATAAATTTATGATGACACAATGAACTAATATTGTTGATATGAGCCAATAATTGACTTTAGAACAAGATATTGTTAGAAATTTGAGAACAACTGTTAGATTGGCACTCAATCAATCATTACAAAGATCGAAGGTTAC
>NW_021318680.1:512987-526777 GCF_001605985.2 Dendrobium catenatum
GGACTTCCTCTAGTCCGTCACCTATAGTCCTCCAAACCACTGTCATCCAACTACGTTCCTTCCGATCTCCATCATTTGCAGACTATGGTCCTTCGGACCTCCGTCGTCTGCCGACTACGTTCCTCGCCGACTATGGTCCTCCCGACCTTCGTCGCCTTCTAACTATGGTCCCCTCGACCTTCGTCGCTCGCCGACTACGGTCCTCCTGACCTTTGTCGCCCCCCAACTACGATCCTTTTGACCTCCATTGTCTGCCGACAACGGTCCTTCCGACCTCCGTCACCCGATGACTACGATCCTCCCGACCGCCGTCGCAATACAACGGTCCTTGTGACCTATGTTGCTCACAGACTACGATTCTTCCGACCTCCGTCACCCGCCGAATATGGTTCTTCCGATCTACATCGCTTGTCGACTATGGTTTTGCCATCCCAAACAAACATATCAATATTGATTCTTCCAACTTCTACCACGCAATGCATTTTATATGATGTATATTTGTTACTTCGAGCCAAGGCCTTCTTCCTAAGGATGGGCCTCATTTGTAATCAATTGCAAGCATTAGTGGATTCATTCAAACTGGGCCAAGCCCCGTGGTTTTTCCCCCTTTTCAGGGGTTTCCACGTAATAGGGGTTTCCACGTAAAAACTCTGGTGTCTCTTATGAACGCTACACCCTCATCTCTTTGATCTACTTGTGCTCTGGATCTTCGTACAAAGCTAAGGCATTAATTTTTATATTTCTCTACCGCTGCGAATTTTCCAGGACGCAACAATTAGATTCATCTTGGTGCAAAAACAAGCATCCCTATATAAAGAAAAGAGGAAAGAGCAATAAGGAAAGTGTAATAAATAAGAATATCCACTATAATTATCTTATAATACAATAATAAATACCATATATTTTTAATAAATATTAATCAAATGTGATGATATTAATATCATAGTATAATATTTCTAATAAAATTATCATCAACTCATTATGAGGATTTATTCACTTTTCTATACAACATGATCAAGCCTTTATCCCACTACGTTGGTTCAACTACATAATCTTTTGTCTCAATTGTGTCTTGTTAAGAGTCAAATTCAAATTTAAATCTAATAAAGAAATGTTATTTCTAATATTTTATAACCAAATCTTTTTAGGTATACCTCCACCTTTCTTAACATAAGCCAAATCTAATACATCTGCTTTTCTGATCAGATCATTGGTAGTCCACCGTTTTATGTGACCAAACCATCTAAAGCGACTCTCTCTAATCTTATCTTCCACTAGAGCTACTCCAACCTTTTCATATATATGCTCATTTCATATCCCGTCTCTACGAGTAAAGCCACTCTTATTACACACATTATAGATGGTTTGATAGAGCTAATGAAACTTTCCACTGATCGTCCCAGGACGATCCAGATCGTCCTGGACGATCCTGGAGCAGATTTTGATATTACAGCTAATGACACTAGCATAGATTTTACATGTTCTATAGATTGTTGTGTTGGAGATACGTTACTTGGATGGTGTCTTATGTTTGTTTGCCTACTCCTACACTCTAGATATCATACTTATATTCTTATTGGTGCACGATGAATTCTTCTAGGTTACATTAGATGTTTTAGATGCATTATCTTCTAAAACATAAATTGCACTTCTACATTTTGTATATGCATTATTCTTTTACTTCCCTACATAAAGTAGAATGTACCTAGGACCTGATGTAAATGTAAATGAGTGAATATAAATTTAAAGTTTTATATTATTATATAGCTAGATTGAGTTATATAGTGCCAAGAGTAGTTAAGATTAAAGATGATTGCTTATACTTATAGAGTTCCAAAAGGAAATGATTCTTCTTCCTTTGAAAATCATTATCTTTTGGGATCTTCAAGATGATCATGGAGCCTAATAATAAAGACTAAAATAAGCAGTCATATTTTGATCTACATTATATAGCATGTATAAATCCAAGCTTGTTGTGGTAGATTCTAGCCATTTTTACTTTTTAGTAGATCATGATTTATACTTTACATTAAAAAAAATAAAATAAAAGTTTTATTTATACACTGCTCTTTCATATACTATTTCATGTTACATACAATGTATTTATATGAGTGGTAGATTTGAATTAGAGGGTAGCCTTTTCATAGGTTTTTTTCGATGGGCATATTATGGACTTCGTAGGAATATATATGATAATTTTAGGATGTTATGATAGTGTACCATACACACAAATACCTTTATTCTGACATGCATAACTATATGTATTCTAAATTCCTTTAGCATACACTAGCCAAACACAAAAGTAAACAATCAGAAATGAGGAACCTAAGAGTCGGGGTTGTCGTAGTTCTCCCATGGATCAGGGCTGTTATGTTACCATATTTCTCTAAAAAATCAAACCACCTTTTTATTTTAGATAATTTTTGGTGGTTTAATATTTTTTAATAAATATTAGACCCCAAATGGAGTCCGATGATTTTGAGTTTATTCAATTTAAATTTTTCTGGAATTAGTTATGATTTTTTGAAAGTTTGGGCATTTATTGAATTTTTAAAATTATTTAATTAAGGGTGTTTTAATTATTTGAATTCAAATGAATTCCAACTCATTAAAATTAACTCTAGAGGTCAGGAATAACCTAAGGAAATATTTCCAAGTGTTTAGGAAACTTTTGATATTTTAATTATTTTTAATTTATTAAATTTATTAAATATTAAATTTTAATTAAACATAAATTTTAAGTCAAATCAAAGGAATTTTAATTTTTTTGTGTTGGAAATTTAATTATGGTCAGTTTGAGGTATTATATATAATTTTTGAATTTAATTTTGATTTATTAGAATTTTTGGAAAATTTTAATGCTTGATTAAGGAATTAATTAATTAATTATGTTTTCTTGTAGTGCCATAAATATTTTTTAGAATCTAGAATTAACTAAAAGTAAAATTTTAGAGTTTAGGATGTCCTTGAGTCAATTTGAACTATATATGAGCATTTTTATATTAAAGTGTCATGATTAAAGTTTTCTAAACTAAAAATTCTTGATTCTTTAGATATAGATCTATCCTATCTTTCATTCATAAGGCAACATATTGCTTTTAAGATGTTAGTCGGTAGTCAAATCTATGAAATCCATATTGTACACACATCTCTCTAAATTTCCTCATCGGGAGGCTTATCCAGATCTTAAATAAATTATAAATCTCAATTCTAAATCAATCCTTAAATTCTTTTTTTGAACTCAAATCTTTCATCTTACCTAAATATATAAAAAAAATATAGTCCCCACTTTAATCAAGAGTATTGTAAAGACTTACATTGGGATATAATTAAGTGTAGAAGCTTGCCTCCATAGAAAGTCTTGTACCTAGTAAAAAAAAGACCTTTCTTATTTTCTTTCTAAGAAACAGGAAGAATCTTATGAATACAAACTAGCTTTATATATTGATTCATACATTCATATTCAAAATGATAGTTGAATGTTCCTTTTATTTTTAAGGATGAGTTAAACATTTCTTATGTTGAGTTTGAATATGAAAGTAAATTATTTATTTTTTTTAATTGATAGTTGAGCATCAATTTATCTTTCAAGGCAATATATGTTATGTTATGTGGATTTGGCTAAAAAAACATTGAATTAAATCATGGGCTTCCTGGAGTTACAACCATCATGAATATTGTGATGGAGTATTAGAATTCTTGAGCTCATAGTTGTTGCTGTGCCTAATTCCTAGCAATGGGGCTCTAGTAACATTGGGGTACTTGAAGTCATAGCACCAAAGCACTAAACTAAATGGAAATATTCCAGAGCACATATCCACAGCGGTGCGTAGGGGTGTAAGTGAGTCTAGCCGGCTCGAGCTTGACTTGTTTATGGGCTCGTGAGCCGAGCTTATCGAGTTCACGAGTCAAGCTTGAGCTCGAGTTCGAGTAAACGAGCTCGAGTTCTAGCTTGAGCTGGCTCGGCTCGTGAGCTCGAGAGCCGGCTTGAATAAATATTAATATTTGTAAAATAATTTTATTTTATTTATTGCATTTAAATATTAAAAAAATTAATAAAAAAATACCTAAGTTTTATTTAAATGTTAAACATTTCATATTTTTTTTTCTAAATTTTGATTAAGTTTTAAAAATTTCGCTTAAGTTTAAAAATCTCGCTTAAGTTTTAAAAATCCCGCCCATGGCTCGTGAGCCGACTCGAGCTCATTTACAGTTAGTCTAGCTCGAGTTCGAGATTGCTTTCCAATTAACGAGCCGAGCTCGATAAGGGCCTAAACTCGACTCAACTCGACTCATCTGCACTCCTAGTTGTGCTTGATTCCTGGGGCTGCGGCATTGCATGATTAGATGTCATGACACCCTTGTCAGTTTCATTATTTTAAGCATTTACCTACAAATTCCTACTAAACATTAACCAAAAAAACATTTTTACTAGAATAATTGCACATAAATATTTTCCAAAATTTTTAATTATAAATTCTTCCAAACATAAGTCATTTCTTATCCTCAAGTAATGTAATCCCACTTATGATTAAACATTCTCCACTATATATAATTATTGTTAAGATTTAATTAAAAGTACTAAAATATTTCACTAGATGATGTTATATATAATAGATTAGGGGTTGATAACTTCAATTAAGATAATCCTTAGCAAACATCCCAATTAATCAAATTTTTACCAATATTCAAGCAAAGACCATCTTTTACAAGTGTATATTTAGTGGTTGACTAATTTATTTTGGTTGAAGGGTTTATCATTTAGGAAGTTTCATACATCATTTAATCTTTCAATTCACCTATAAACTTTAGTATGCATTAGAATTTTAACATTTACCTTGATATTATAATTTGAGGTTCTTTAAATAGAGTTTAGGCATTTTAGGTACTAAATTTTTATGTTTAGGAACTTATTTTTTTTATTTTTTATTTTCAAGTTCTCGTTCTTTTTCTCTTTTAATTTTACTTCAATAGTTCCATAATAATATTGTTGAATACCTGAATGCTTCCTCCCTTATAGTAGAACAATTATTAGGTCAGGTGACCTGACGTAGCTCTACGTTCATACGCCAATAATATTTCGCCATGTCTTCTTACTTTTTACCGCGCGGCCCCGACGACCTGACCCAGACTGGAACCTGTTGAGTCTAGTGAATAGGTTATTAAACCTAAGTTAATGTCCCAAATCTACCAAGAGGAGGAGGGGGGGGGGGGAATTGGTATTTAAAAATTTTCCCTCTTTTGATAAATTTAACCGAAATTAAACTTTAATGAATTTTTATAAAAAGTTTTTCAACCACAATTTTTAAAACACAAAATTAGATGCAGAAAAATAAAAAGCAGTAAAATAAAAAGACACACGATTTATAGTGGTTTGGTCTAAACCAGACCTACATCCACTCCCCAGAGACACCCTCTGAGTATTGCACTAATACCAATAGTGTCTCTCCTTTTGCACCCACAGCAAGGCGGAGAAGCCTTTACAAACACTCTTTTCACCACTACCCGGTGCGGCAGAGAATTGTCGTCCTTTTATACTTTCCCTAGTGTTAATAGAGAACCGTCATCCTTTAACACTCTCCTAGTATGGGCAGAGAACCCTTCGTCCTTTTACACTCTCCTAGTATGGGCAGAGCACCCTTTGTCCTTTTACACTCTCCTAGTGTGGCCAGAGAACCCTTCATCCTTTTACACTCTCTTAGTGTGTGCAGAGAACCCTTCGTCCTTTCACACTCTCCTAGTGTCGGTAGAGAACCGGATTTCCTTGACAGATCTCTTTGCAAGAAATCTAGAAGGAAGAAAGAAAAAGAGTGAAGTAATCTCAAATCACAAGTAGGAAATCTTACATTTTAATATCATGCAAAGTCTTCACGCTCTAGTGATAGAAATCCTTCTTTGACTGCTCTCTCTCACTCTCTCCTTTACTCTTTTTCCAATAGGCATGAAGATCAATGAGCAAAAGATAGGGTGACAGTCTAATTTGATCTATATATACAAAAGACAAGAAAAACTGTCCAAAAACTGTAAGTTTTTAATTCTGTACGCAGTGGATCGTCCCGTACGATCGTGGATCATCCTGGACGATTTTACTTAAAGTGTCAGAAATGATCCTAATGTATATTGGTACGAACTATGTTCATACACTCTCATCGTCCCGTACGAACTATGTTCGTCATGTACGAAACGGTTATTACATAGGTCGGTTCTCAAAATTCTACGGGAAGTAACCAACTGACATAAATCGGTTCAGTTCATCCTGGGACGAACAGGTTTCGTCCTTGGACAATGTTATATAGAGAGTTTTGTCTAGGGACGAAAATTTATTTCATATTGTACGATTTCATACAGAGAGCATCGTCCAGGGATTAAAATTTATTTTGTGCTGTACGATTCCATACAGAGAGCTTCGTCCCGGTACGAACCATAATTTTTGTCTGGACGAACAGTGCAAGGTGAGAATCACGAGACGTTCGTCCCGGGACGAATATTAAATTCGTCCTGGACGATTAGGACTTAGAAAATTTTCTCCCCGCCTGTTCGATCCATTGCTCTTTCGAGGGGTTAATTGACATGATTGTCCCGTACGATCCAGGTTCGTCCCGTATGATCAGTTTACAAAAAGTGTTCCCCAAGAGTGTGTGTTGTGATTTTTCACTCAATTACAAACACTCCCTCTCATTTAAAAACTTATAATTTACAAATGAATAATTTGAAGTCTTCATCACTTGGAGTTGATTTTCCTGAAATGTTAATACACACTAGAGCAAAAAACAAATCTTTCAAAAAGTGTTAGGCGATATATAAAACAATAATATTTGAAATCATTAAAATAATATAAGTTGCAAGAATGTAAAACATGCAAATAGCAACTCTCTCTACATAACCCGAAATTGCTATGTTTGTGTATTGCTCGGTATTGCTAGGTATTGCTAGGTATTGCTCAGTATTGCTAGGTATTGCTTGGCAAAAACGAGAAATACCGCTCTATGAAGACCAATACTGATAAAAACTTTGTATTGCTCGGTAATGCTAGGTATTGATCTTCACATAATGGTATTTCTCGTTATTGTAAAGCAAAATCGACCAATAGCTTGCAATACTGAGCAATACCGAGCAATGCTGAGCAATACCGAACAATCCCGGGTCCGTTTCGGTTCGGGTTGTCGGGCCGCACGGTAAAGAGTAAGAACACGTGACACTATTTTACTGGTGTCCGAAAGTAGATCTACGTTAGGTGACTGAACCAAATAAAAGTTCCTTATATTAACTCTAGTTATGATGAGTCTATATTAATTGTAAGGATTCATAATGCCACACTTATCATTTATAAAAGAATTTTAAAATTAAACCGATTATTAACTTTTTCACTAAATTGAATCACTTAAACCAAACTAATTAGTTAAATGCTTTTGAAGTGTTTGAGGAATTATTAGTTTAAATGATTTCCAATAGTTACTATTAAGGTTATTTTTATTTTAAATGACTTCCCCTTTTTATTCAATTAATCACTAATAGTGTTATTTTTTATTATTTAAACTAATCCAATTTGTAATTTTTAAAGCAATTGAATTAATAACAAAAAATGCAGTTTAATAATAATAAGAGTAATCAAAACTTCAGCTTTAAGGAAATTTCCAACAATATTACTATAGTGCAAAAACTAGCACATGAAATATAATTACTCAATTATAACATATCAACACATATAATGAAATGGAAATTCTCCTAAATTTCTACATAATCAAACATCCACATAATACTACATTTAAAAATTTAAAAATAAGAAACATTTCAACTCAACTACACTAATAAATAAAAAAATAACAAAAAAACTAATCAATTCTTCTCTTCATTATCATCATCATCATTATTGTTAACTGTTTTTGTTGGTGTTGGGAATGATTGTGAGTTCTCTTGAAGGGGGCATATCATGTGATAAGATAATTGTGAGCTACTGTATAACTCGTTGGATTCGAAATATGCTTAAGTTTTCTTTGATATAAAATTTATAACAGCTCACTAATTTAAACAAGTATACATACTGAATCAAGTAATACAGTGAAAGAGTAGAGTGTCGAATCCATGAGGAAGTTATATACAATATTGCGACAAAACTACTATTGCTTACTCCAAATGTATTAATTTATCCTACTAAAATGAAAATTGAGGTTTTTGAGTTCTGACCACTGAATAAAAATAAGTAAAAATAATTGATATAATTTTGATAAAATGTTTTGGATTGATGTATGCAAATAATATATTTTTCTTAACGAGACTCTTAGTTTTAGATGTGGATCAGAGCATGTGCATCCCTTGATCTATGTCGAGCTTATATGGATGAAAAAAAGATTGTTAGTCTTCTTACTAATTTACTATCTCCATAGAATCTTGAATATTGAAACATCTTATATCTAGGAATGCCAATGTTCCATTTCAATATTCCTAATTGTTCTTGCATTTCTCTATCAAGGCTATATATCACACTATATTTTAACTACACATGGCCATTGTATGCATTAAATGAATATTGAGTGATATTAAAAACATCATTATATTCATTATGGAATAAGAGTATACATTAGTACTTAATATGATCTTTATGTCATCAGCCCAAAATAAAATATGTAGGTAAACATGGAGCTAAGAACAAGCAAATTCATATTAATTTCATTCATAGAAGAATAAAGTACAATAGCAGTAAGAAGTTTATAACTAGGATGGATCTAAGTATCTTCTCTACACTCCTTCTCCCTCCACTTATAGAGTTGCTTATACAAGCATAGGCTAGTCCCTCTAAAAAATATATATATCGCACCTCCCTTAAATTTTACTCAAAGGGGCACTAAAGAAATACATTGAAAAGAACTCAATTACACTCAGGGAACTAAATCCCAGAAATAATAGAATTGACTTCTATTTATAATAAGTACAAGATCAAACTTAAGCATTGCGATGCTAGTCATGGTTGCGTTGCAGTGACATAAATTGAACGAGCACCTCAACACTTTTGTGTCAACTTCATTGCGAAAATGATTGACGTGGAATAGTTATGGCCCAAATTAGTGTATCTCTTTATTGAGTCGACATGACTCTTAACAGTTGTAACTACTCCACCACCGTGTTGTAAAATTTGAGCACTATGGTGCTTAGAATGACTTTCTAGCAATGTGGTGTTGCAATGGTTGGTGCTCTTGTGTTATATTTTCCTGAGACACCAATGTTACCGTGCTGATTTTGGACGGAGTGGAGTTGTAATGTAATACAAATAGATGTTCATCACGAAAGTATTCATTAATATCAGAATTAATTAATACCCTAACTTATTAATGTCACTTTCATAAGGATCTTACTACCATAATGTTACCCTAGTACCATATCTTAAAAGTGCAATGTTTTCTCCTACCAAATATAACATCTTAATTATTTTCTACTTAACTAATATTATTATGTAAAAAGAAATTTAGTAAAAGAAAATGTTTTAAACTTATGATGGTGAATGATGTGATGTTTTCCAAATTTTACTCTTTAATTATATGATGTGAATTAGAGCATAGGAACTCTAGATCTCTGTCAAGCTTGTAAGAATTTAAAGTAAATATCTCACTCTACTATACTGATTATATCTCCATAGATTCCAAAATCTTATCCATAATGAATCACACTAGGTATTAGGTTATTTCAAGGCCAATGCAAAAACTAAGTCGGCATTGCAATGCTTCCTGGAGCTATATTGCTCATGAGTACTATTGTTGACCTCATTTTTGTATGAGGTCATCAAGACTAACCCAGACTTCTACCCAATAATTTGAGGTTGACAAGCATCCAATTATCAATCATCCAGAGCTTTAAATTAATCTCAATCTACACTTTAATTTAAAACCCAGACACTAATATAATTCTTAATTTGAGGTTGAATGCTTAATTTTTTTTCCACCATTTTCTATAGATTTGAATCCAAAACGTCCACGAGCTAGAGAGAGAACGTCCACAAAAATAGGAAGGATTTTGAAGAGTTCCAGCTGCCAACATTGAAGATGGAAGAGGGTGGCTGGTCATCCATTGATGACTGGAACACCTATTCCTTAATATCTACCGCGCGTCCAACTACGTTGGATTCAAAAGGTAGATTTTTGTTCAATCACAGCTTCTCTCGCAATTCCTATTTCATTAACTCTCCTCTGGTAATCAGAGAGGGAGGTTTGGTCTCTAAGTAAAAGACTTTGCCGGAGACAGGGAAAGGAAAAGAAGTTATTTCTAATTTGAATAGTAAGTCAATTTCACCTATGTCGGTCTTTATCCCTAATGCAAATGATACGGAGGCTTCTTCGTTGGGTTGCAAAGATAATAATCTATTAAAGAATGGTAATGGTATTGATAATAACATTCTTGATGATGTTAATATTAAAATTCCATTTTCTTCTTCTGGATTGGATAATTCTAATGTGTGGATTAAAAAACCACATATTAAAATAAATTTGAATGGAGTTTTTGATGGAAATGAGGATGCAAATGTTGTTAAGCTTGATATGGAGAATGAAAAAGCCAATGTTCAAGTTTTAAAAAATTCATTGGTGGTGAAAATTCTATGCAAGAACTTGCCTTTTTCAAACTGTTCTATTGAATTAAGAAGGCAATGGATTAAATTTGGAGGGTTTCATATAACCTCGATTGGATTAGATTGGCTTATGTGTTCTTTTCAGTCACATGAAGCAATGGAGGAAGTTCTTAATAGAGGTCCTTGGTATGTTGGGGGCTTCGTCATTGGTTTAGACAGATGGTCACCTAACTTCTCTCCTATCTCCATGGATGGGATTTCTTCTCCCATTTGGGTTTGTCTATCTCATTTTCCTCTTCATTGCTGGGATGGAACCAATATTACTAGAATAGTTTCTAGAATTGGGACTCCTTTATTATTGGATGACAACATGTTTAGATGGGGAGAAGGAAATTTGCTAGAGCTTGCATTCAGATTAAATTGAATTCTAAGCTCCCTTGTGGTATTTGGGTTGAAGGTCTTAATGGAAGATTTTTTCAAAATTTTGAATATGAAAATCTTTAGTCTCTTTGTTTCAAATGAGGAAGAATTGGACATAAATATTCTGTATGTCCAAATGCTCTCATAATCTGAATTTGCTTGATAAAGAAGTCCCTAAAAGTTCATTTCAAGTTGATGATAATTCTTATGGGCCATGGATGTATGTGAAGTTAAAGAACAAAAAAAAGGCAAAAAAATTTATTTGTTAAGAAGCAATCTGATTTTCTCTCCAAGGATAATCCTATTAAGAGGAATTCAGGTAGGAGTTCTGTTGTATATAACACATCATATCTTGTAATTTCCAATAAACAGGGTGTGTTATCTCAAGAAAAAAAAGATAATATGGATGCTGTTTTATCTTATGTGAACAATGTTGAAGTTATTGACAAAGTAGACTTTGATAAGAGTTTAATTGAGGATGCTGATTATCAGAGTATGGATAAAGATTCGAATGATGGGTCTTCAATAGTCAATTTTCGCATTGATTATGATGGCTTGATTGCAGATCAAGCTATCCTATTTCCGGAATCTATGCAAAATTCAAAAATTGAATTCAAAGATGCACGAATTCTGGAAGGAGAAGAGGAAGCCGTTATTGCTGAGTTAGAGTCGGTTGCTGAAATCGATAGAAGCTCAAAATTCAAAAATGCACAAATGTTGGATGAAGAAGAGGATGCCATTATTGCTAAATCAGATTCTGTTGCTGAACCGAAAGAAGATTTTCCTTCAGCTAATACCGTGAAGCCTCTAAACGGTATGGAAGGATTAAGTGGAACTTTTCCTGTGGAATTACCAGAATTTATTACTCCTCCTTCTGAGGTTAACTTGATTTTTAAAAAGGTTGTATTAGTGAAAGGGAAAACGGCAATTATTAAGATGGCTCATTCTTTCAGGTCTAAACATAAACTTTTCAAAGAACTTCAATCTTTGGGACCGGAGGAAGATTTTCTGAGAAGGAGGATGGCAGATCTCAGTTCAAAGAAATTTTTGAGGGGTTCTTCCCCTTTAGCTCATTGATGCTTTCTTGTTCTTACATTAATTGGAAACAACAGCATGGAAGTTTTTAGAAACTTGATGATGGAACTCCTGATCAAAAAGTATCTTAGATTGCTAGCTTTGGATTACGGCCTCAGGTTTTGGAAGTAGCATCAGAGAAATCTATTCTAAGTTTTCTTATGTGTTTCTCGGATGTTGGTGAATACTTGTAATTACTTTCTAGATTTTTTATTTAGTTTCCTTTGCTTTCTTTTAGTTTTATATTTGGTTTCTAAATTTATTCTAATTGCTTATGGGATCGGTACTAGGTCTTATTTTTTAACCGGTTGGAAACTCTGGGATACTAACCAACCTTTCAGGTTATTTTATATTTGGTATCCCCACTACCCTAAGAGTTTTAAAAATAGAATATGAGGTAGAGATAAAGAGTTTGACATGGATAAATTGATGATAGGCTTCTAAAACATTGAAGAATACTTTAGAAGCATTTCATATCATCCAAAATTTGTCATTGTCATCAAGATGAAATTTGTTACAACTCTTCAAGAGAGAAAAAAGAAAATTGCTAGTCAATGAAAGCAATGATATAGGCTTCATTTGTTTTTTTTTTTTTTTGTGCTTTTGTAAAAGACAGTTTTAAAAAATATTAGTTATGAAAATGGAGTTTTCTAACGGAGAAGCATATATAAAAAGCTTTCTCAGAACTGTAGAAAAATGAAAAAATGGAGTCATTGGGAACGTGATTTGACGAACCAAACAACACAAGAAAAAATTCCTCCGTTTCCAAACGAAAAAGACAAAAAAACGCTCGAACAAACAAAACCATAGTCATCTTAGTTTCAGAAAACAAATAAGGTCAATATTAAAATCTTTGATAAGATTTCTATAGTCAGTGAATCTACAATTATCATTTAACCTTATGATATTTTCAGATAATTTTTTAGAATAATCGCGCAACTAAACAGAAGTATCACGAGATTGTTGGCAACCAGAGGCTATGCTCATTCTATGACCCTATCGAGTTTTTGACCCTTTCGAGATGATGAGCTTTTTTTGAGTCCACGGCTTTCAGCCTATTAGTCATTCTTTTCTCTTTTGAATGTATTTTCCTTTTCTTTAGAATCCATAATCTCTTTTTGTTCTTGAGATTGTTGGATTATAGTTTGCTTTTTTACTTACTTGTAATCTTTTTATGCAATGAATGAGCTTAGTGCCCCAAAATTTTCCAAAAAAAATAAAAAGTATCACGAGTTTGCTGCACAGTATCACGATATCACGTGACACAACGGCTTTCATGATTTTTTTTTTTGGGAAATTCATGGAACCGAATCGAACGCGGCTTTACTCTCAAGGAATTTCTCCTGCTCACCTGTACTTCTACGGTCATGGGGAAATGCCCACCCAAAAAACTTCCGTATCTTCTCCGCCACATCCTATTCTGCCATCAGAGATCGCGCCAACTTTCTTCTGGCAGAACCCTACCAACGTTGTCTCCCCCGTCGCTGCAACCAATGGATTCAGCGGCGCCGGCGTCCCCAATCCGTGTGGTCTCGACTTTTTCGTCGCCGCTGGACCGCCCCATCGACGCGAGCTCGTCGATACGGAAGCCGCTTAGCCTCTGGCCAGGGATGTACCACTCGCCAGTAACCAACGCTCTGTGGGAAGCGCGGTCGAGTATTTTCGAAAGGCTTCTCGATCCATCCATGGACGGACCGCCGCAGAGCGAGTTCCTCACGAAGTCGCCGGCGCAAAGTCGGAC
>NW_021318680.1:526877-530273 GCF_001605985.2 Dendrobium catenatum
ATCTCCTAGGTCTTCTGCACACCTGAATAACCCCCACTATGCTCCCATGGAACTCCTATAGCAGTTGTGGGATATGAGCAGAGGTTCGAGGCATTACAAACCTATCTTGGTACGATAATATCTTCCCCTCTAGAGAATAGCCAGGGTGACTATTCCCATCCTTAAGTAGATCTGCTCTTACCCATCCCAGCTCCTCATCCTGCACACTCTCATCTTTAATAGCCTCCCAATCTAGCATTAGTGATATTAACACAGCTAACTCTTGGAGCTCTCCCATGCATCTGGACAAGGCATCAACAGCCTTGTTCTCTAATATGGGCCTATAATTGATCTCAAAGTCAAAGCCTAACAGCTTGGACAATTATCTCTGATGCTCCTCAATCTCCTTCCTTTGCTTCAACAGGTACTTTAAGCTCCTCTAGTCCATCCTAATAATGAAATGTTGGCCCAACAAGTAAGGTTGTCACTTCTGATTAGCTAGCACGATGGCCATCAACTCCCTCTCATTGTCTAACTTCAGCTTAGCTCTAGCTGTCAACACCTGGATGAAGTAAGCAATGAGCTTGTGATTCTGCATGAGCACTATCCATAAGCCATACCCAGATGCATCTATCTCTATCACAAAAACCTGACTAAAATTTGGTAGGGCCAAGACCGGTACTATGGTCATGGCCTTCTTCAATCGCTCGAAGGCCTGGGTAGCTACCTCTCCCCACATTAACCTATCCTTTTTAACTACTCTGTCAATGGCCAGGCTATGGTGTTGTATCCCCTCATAAATCTTCTGTAATACCCAGTCAACTCTAGTAATCCCCTCAACTCTCTCAGATTCCTAAGTAGAGGTTATTTTTGCATGACCTAAACCTTGGCTTAATCTGCAGGCACTCTTGGGATACCATGTGCCCCACGTACTCCACCCTGGCTTGTGTGAAGAAACACTTTTTCAAATTGGCCCGCAGCTGGTGCTCTTGTAAAACTCTCAAGACTACCCTTAAATGCTCCAAATGCTCCTCGGATTTGTTGTACACTAGGATTTCGTCAAAGAAAACCAATACAAACTTCCGAAGGTATGGTCGGAAAATCTGATTCATCAACGATTGGAATGTAGCAGGGGCATTTGTGAGGCCGAACGACATCACTAAGAAGTAGTAATGCCATTCATCTGTCCTGAATGCAGTCTTTGGGACATCCTCATACTGATCTAATGATATCAAGACTTCAGATCCATCTTAGTGAACGCCACTGCTCCCCATAGCTCATCGATCACTGGTATGGGGAACTTGTCAAGCACATTCTCTTTATTTAGGGTCCAATAGTCAATACAGAATATCTAGCTCCCATCCTTCTTCTTGACCAACAAAATTGGACTAGAAAAAGGACTCGCTTGGTCTAATGATCCCTGCCTCTAACATCTCTCTAATAAGCTTCTCAATCTCGTCCTTCTGAATCTGAGGGTAGTGTTATGATCGGACACTGATTGGGGAAACCCCCTCCTTTAGGGTGATGGCATACTCCTGCCCTCATGGTGGTGGTAAGCCTTGAGGTGGTTGAAAGATCTCACTGAACTGTTGTATGAGTGGTTGCACCAAAAGGGGAATATCTCCTCCTCTTATTTTGATCCCTTCTAAACTTTGCAGTTCCATCAGAAATCCTCCTCCCACCTCATGTATGATACTTACCATGATTTTGAGAAAACCATAGTTTTGGACAACCCCACATCTCCTTGGATCACGACCATTCTTCCCTTCACCACCAGCTCCATTCCCAATTAGCCTTGGTATCTCATTGGATCACCCCCTTCTTCCATACACCAATAGATCCATTGTTAGTGAACATCACTGCTCCTCATAGCTCATACAACAGCTCATTGATCACTGGTACAGTCTCTTTATTTAGGGCCTGGTAGTCAATACAGAATATCCAGCTCCAATCCTTCTTCTTGACCAGCAAAATTGGACTAGAAAAAAGACTCACTCGGTCTGATGATCCTTGCCTCTAACATCTCTCCGATTAGCTTCTCAATCTCGTCCTTCTGAATCTGAGGGTAGCGTTATGATTGAACACTGATTGGGGAACCCCTCCTTTAGGGTGATGGCATGCTCCTGCCCACATGGTGGTGGTAAGCCTTGAGGTGTTTGAAATACCTCACTGAACTATTGTATGAGTGGTTGCATTAAAAAGGAAATATCTTTTCCGTCTATTTTGATCCCTTCTAGACTTTATAGTTCCACCAGAAATCCTCCTTCCACCTCTTGTATGATACTTACCATGATTTTGAAAGAAACCATAGCTTTGGTGAACCCCACAACTCCTTGGATAACCTCCCTTCTTCCCTCCACCACTAGCTCCATCATTAGTGCTCCCCAATTGGCCTTGGTATCTCTCAAGGTCTGCAGTCACTTTATCCCCAAGATAACAACATTCCCTAACTCCAATGGAAGAAAATCCTCCCTCACCTGAACTCCATATATCGTCAGCATCAGTCCCTTACACAATCCTCTCCCCATCTCCACCTTCCAGTGACTATCATCACCTCGTAGCCTCTAGTGTCCACCAATTTCACCCCCAACTGATCAACGACCTGATTGGAGACAAAATTGTGGGTCAATTAGCACCACCACCTCTCTGTCAGCTATTTCTCCTTTTACCTTTAAGGTGTGATTCGGGGTGAATTCCACCATTAAGTTTAAGGAGACTTCGGCCATGTCCAAATGCAACTCTTCCTCATATTCCACCACTGCCCCGCTCTCACCTCTCTCCTCATCTTCCTCGTCATCATAGATGGTAAGAACCTGAAGAGTTTGGTCCTTACACCTATCCCCCGATGTGTACCTCTCATCACATCAGAAGCACAATTCCTTTGCCCACTTCTCTTGAAGCTCCTTTGTAGTTAGTTTCTTGAAATTTCTCACTAAATCCACCTCCTATAGACTTATTTTGTGGAGCCCAACCCCCCCCCCCCCCCCCCCCCCAACACCCCCCCCCCCCCCCAAAAAAAAACAAAAATAAGTTTCCGGGTGCTAGTCCTTTAGGAGCTAGGAATGTGTTGGTTATCCTGTACGGCCCTCCTGAATTGCTGCCTTTGGCCCCTCTTCCAGGTGCTTATAATCCTCTATTAATTGTGCTAGCTCCATACCTCTCCCAAGTCCCGAGGTCTCATCACTCTAATTGCTACTTGGATTTTTAGTTTGAGTCCCTTCATGAAGTTTCCCTCTAACAACGTCTCTGAAAGACAGTCCAAACGGCTAGTAAGGTACTCGAATCTCTCTTTGTACTCTAGCACTGAAGCCACCCGTGTCAGGGCGAAAAACTGCTCGTAGAAGTTTCCTCTCCTGCTGGTTCGAAAACTTTCCAACAAACAATCCTTGAACTCCCTCCAACTCCGTATGGGTCGTC
>NW_021318680.1:537506-550546 GCF_001605985.2 Dendrobium catenatum
AGATCTGGAATGAGGCAGGAAAACATCAATATGGCGATGTTTGTGCTAATGAGGGAAAATTATTACGTCCGGTGTCCAGATTCGTCCAAACGTCAATTCAAATGCACTACGTCACCCAGATACACCCGAGGTCCAGTGTATCCGGGTGATGTGGCGTGTCTGGATTGGTGTCCGAACAGTCCGGTGATCGGACGTAATAATTTGTCGCTAATGAGACGGTGGTTAGCAAGTTCAAATTATAATCATAATAAAAGCCTAATATTCCAAAAACACGCAAATTTGAGCAGATTCAAAATTAAAATTGACTTGTTTCAATTTAAGGTGATTCATTTAAAAGCTTTGATGCAATTCAAAATCAGATGCGCACATATCAACATAGAAGTATATGTTGGCTAACAATAAAAGGACCCAACAAATGCAATTTGATTGGACGATGAATAGGGCTGAATAACATGGGCTATTTAACAAAATGTTGCAATCAAATAATGATCATGATCATGAGGCTCACTATGTGTGCTAAATGAACTTAAGCCAAAATGGGGCGACTCATATGTGTCGAGCTTAGTGTGTGATTTCCCTCAATCCTAAAATAGATTTAACTTTTTCAAAAATCTCCAGAGCTCCTGGTCCGTGTTTGGCTACAAGTTTGGTGTACTGGGACCTCCGAACTGAGTCCCCTTTTCGCTTCGTACTCTTCTTTAGCTGATTGTTTTTTGATCTCTATGTCTTGTACTTTCGGCTAATTGGGCTTGTTTGTTGTATTCCTGTTTTTATTATGAATATATATATATTTTTTTTTGGCAAAAAAAAAATCTCCAAAGCTCCTATAGCCTTCATAACCTCCCAATGCCTCAACTGCTAAATAACTCTAAGATACCTTAGCCAAATAACCAATACTGAGAAATAATATCCTACTTTGATCATTCAAATTAAAAATCTCACAACTCCTCAATCACATATCTAAAATTCATAAAAAAAAAAAATATCAATATTAATTCCCTAATATCCTAAACTTTTAATCTAGAGTTCCTCCCCCTTTTACTTTAAGAAAACTTGCCTTTTAAAAAGTTAATAGTTTCAGCATTAGATATGTCTAAAACTTAAATACTATTTCACCTCCACCCAAATAACTCATATACTGCCATTCTATGGAGACACCAATCATGTGCTACCGACATTACAAAGATCCTATAAACCTTGCATCATACTTGTATTCGAGCCAAAGGCTTCAAAGAGTTTAAGATCAAGGAGCTTGAAGGCACAAAGGACCCACAATAGAAATAAAATATTTTTACAATAAGATTTGATTTTTTAAGATTGAAAGAATTTGAGGTAGCATGCAACAAGGATTTATTTTTCCTTAAAAAAGATTATTATTGCTATTCTAAAGTTTAAATTTTCTTATTTTATAGTTTATTAAGAAAATTTTAATAATGACATTGTTTCGACAATCTATAGGAATTTAATTTTATTCAAAATATTTCCAATACTAAAAAAATCTATTATAAATTTAAAGTTCTTTTAGATTCATTAAATAGAAATGGTGTTTCACTAAAACAAAAATTTTAAACTATGATTAAAATAAGATAGCTAGATATTATAGTTTTGTGATCACTATTTGAATTTTATAAACTTTGTGCATTTATTACTATTTAAAATAATTCCTTGCTTTGCAAAATTCATAAAAGATAGGAATTTTTTTTCTTTTTTTTACATGCATTAGAATATATTATGCTAAAGTTTATACTTCTTCTTGACTAAACAGAACTTTATCAAAATAACCTCAACTATTTAAGGAGAGATTGGGGTATAGCGATCTTTTACCCCCTCGATCCCCCCTTTCCCCTTCCTAAAAGTTATCTTAACCTCAATTTCACTTTGATTATACATATGTCCTCTTTTCTTTTAGTCTCTTATCTCTTCCCTCTCATCTCTCTATCTTTTTTTAACTAAAAAAATATTATATCATGTATATCAACTTGCTTCATAAAACTTTCACCTTAAATTAATTTAATGAGTTTCAAAACAATATGAAAAAATTTCATAAAATAATAGAAACAAAATTTGATACTACTAATGAAACGTTTAATGCATTTCAAAATATATTTCATACTCTTCGGGATCAATTGCAAAATCTAACTATTAGTTTTCAGACTCGAACCTAAACATGAACCTAGGGATGAACAGTTTAGAAGACTCATTGTTTAAAAACATCGTCTTTAATAGTTGATAGAATTTATGAATTCAAAAATGAAGTTTATGAAGATACACAAATTTATAATGCAAAAATGATGAAGATGCATGGGTGTAAAGTTCTTGATCATGAATTTTC
This sequence comes from Dendrobium catenatum, assembly GCF_001605985.2. Classification (NCBI taxonomy): domain Eukaryota; kingdom Viridiplantae; phylum Streptophyta; class Magnoliopsida; order Asparagales; family Orchidaceae; genus Dendrobium; species Dendrobium catenatum. The sequence continues at coordinate 539,839 of NW_021318680.1, forward strand.
TCTTGGTCAAGATGTCTTGCTTTTTTATTATTGAAAGAAATATTACCATGAAAAAATTAAATTTGGATGGACTAACCCTTTTACTGTTATTAGAGTATATCTTAATGGTGCCATAAAGATTCAAAATAAATAGACTTTTCACATCTTCAAGGTTAATGGTCACGGATTGAAGCCTTATGGATGAAAGGTATAAGAAAAAAGAAATATCTTGAATATACAACAAGGAATTCTCATTTTCTATATATTCAAAATAAAGAATGTGTATGTAAATTTTACTCTTGCCTTATTACATGTCTTTATTTTGGGGTAGAATTCAGTAATGTGAAGGATTATCATATTTATATTGATGTAATGATTGAAGTATTGATTATGAGAGCCACTGCATTGTGATGGTTAGAGTGGTGCCTTGAGCACTGCTTATCTTGTATCTTATTTCTAGTTTTCTATATATTACATATTTTGTATTTTTTTTATCATTCATATGAAAAAATGTGAATTTATTAATATTTATGTGCGTATTTTAATTTACATTTGATTACTTATATTTTTATATTGTCTTCCATTAAAATCTCTCCGTTCTAATTATTTATTTAACCATAATAAAAATGAAAATTTAAAATTATATACAATTAGGATAATAATAAAACCCTACATCATAGTTCAAATGAACACTCCTTGATAATTAATAAATTAGAAAAACTAATAATTAACTAACTTAGATCATTTAAATTATTGACTTAACTTGAATTTATAAGTTGTACATTTATACATTGATCTTTTGAATTGAAGATGGATAATTAAGGTTAAATAATATATATGGGTAGGTTAAAATTAAAAATCATAGCAATATGAATTTAGAATTAGTAATCTTATTCAATCCTTACATTAAACTCATTCTGATTATAAGAAGATTTTAAGCAAAACTGATATTCAAAATATTTTATTATGTACTCCGCCAAAAATAAAGAAAGAATGAAATGTGAAAATAGTTCTAAAATGAAAAGAAAAATAAAAGAAGAAAAAGAAAAAAAAAATTACATTAAAAAATTGGTATTAGATAAAAGCTTAGAATTTGATTATAATCTTATACTTAAATGCAAAAAGGATAAGATAGAAGACATAGTATAAATGATGGTGAACTAATGAAATTTATATTTTAAATACACACACATTTAATCTTTAAAGCTACATTATTCAATTATGAATTCAAAAATCAATGATTATATTCCTAACATAGAAATTCAATTTAAACAATAATAAGGGTGACTGGTTAGAATAATTATTAGTAATTTTCCTAAACTATAATTCTAACTTTGTTCATTATCACTACTTCTAGAATGTGATATATTATACTATATTTTAGAAATTTTAAATCATCAAGTATTACTTTGGTTATTTAATCAATAAGAATTGCATATTTCTTCATTTGTTTGAGGATAAGCAAGAGTTTAAGCTGGGGAGAATTTGATAAGTGTAAATTATGTAGTGTTTTGCATATTTTATTTTTAGTAAAAATATGTTATTCTAGTTATGTTTGTTCAAAAAAAAAAAAACTTAAAAATGGCAAAAAAATTCTAAAGAGCTTACAACACCTTAGCATCCGTTGAAACAACACCATATTGCCAACTTTAATACCATAGAGGTACCATAAATTGGACATTGAAGTGCCAAGTTCTTTATTTACCACCACTGTGGTGTCAAGAAATCAGCTTGGCAGCGCCAGATTCTCTATTTTCAAATGACGTTGTTTCACAATTTCTCACAACTTGGTGCCATTTTTTTGCATTTGGGCACCCAGTGCTTGAATGTTAACAACACCATAGCATTATAATTGTAACTTATAAGGGACACATTCTATTAACGAGGTGATGCAGCTGTTCACTAATGAATAGGTGTGTCAATTTCGGGTCACGGGTCGGGTTCGGGTCGAACCCGAAACTGACACGATACTATTCGGGTCAACCCGAACCCGACCCGTTTCTATAAACGGGTCGGTTTTCCAGACCTGAACCCGACTCGCTTCGGGTCTGGGTCAAGCCGACCCGACCCGAATGACCCGATTCAGACAAAAAACTACTAGTTTTTTGGTCCAAAACGGGTCAAACTCCACTTTTCACGTCAAGAACGGGTCAATCTTGGGTTCCCGAGTCAAAAACAAGTTTTTGGGTAAAAAACGGGTCATTTTCGGGTCAATTTCGGGTTGACGGGTCAACCCGAACCCGACCCGATTTTTGAAACGGGTCGAATTATTGAACCCGAAACCAACCTGTTTCGGGTTCGAGTCAACCCAAACCCAAAATTTTCGGGTCGGGTTTTCTGGTCGGGTCCAATATTGACACCCCTACTAATGAAGACTTTTGTTTTATAGTGTTAAATAATATTTTCAGTATTATCTCATTCTTAATTTAATGCCCATAGTAGCCATATGTAAAGTAAAAATATAGTGTGATGCATAGTCTCGAAAAAAAAATGCAAGAACAACTAGGAATATCAAAATAGGATGTTTGCATGCCTAGACATAAGATGTAAAATATTCTAGGTTCTTAAGGAGATACTATAACTGTAGGAGTCAACATATATTCTTTTCATCTCTATAAGCTCGACAAAGATCTAAAGATACATATGTTCTGAATCACATCTATAATTAAGTGTATCATTATGAAATATATGAAATTTACATTCATCAATTTAAAATACTTAAATTAAAAATTATATCCAATATTTTTACTATTTTATTCAGTGATAGAATCTCCATAATTATCATTTTTATTTTAGTAGGATAATTAGTATAATTAGAGTAAATAATAGTAATTTGTTACAAGTAAGCATATTTCCTTATGGGTTTGACACTCTAGTCTATCATTTTATTACTTAATTGGGTTTGTATATTTGTGTATATTAAATGGGATTTTGTTAATTTTATATCAAAGAAAATTTAAGTATTTTTTAGGGGTAAAAAAGCTTAAACTTTTATAAAATTTAAAATTTCACTCCAACGCCCTCATTATAAGGATGTAAAGAAAGGTTATGGCCTTCATACAATTATTTTATCTCCATATATAAACCTTTGAATTCTAAACATTCTATGTCTAGGCATGCAAGTATTACATTCTAATGCTCCTAATCATTCAAATATTCATTTATCAAGGGAATATATCATACCATGTTTTAATTCTACACATGGCCAAAACATAAATTAAATTAAAAGTAATATATATTAAATAACCATTCATAATTTTTAGCAAAGACTTTATATTAGTAATTACTTAGTTTTTCATAGTAGTAGTCCAAAACTATGAGTTTAGTTGGACATAGAATTAAGGTAGAGTAGCATAATTTCTATTTCTTTCTCAAGAAAAAAAGTACAAGTAGGAAAGAGTCAAAATAGATCACCCAAAATGAAAGATCCTAAATTGAGGCAGCAGATAAATCTTTCCCAAAGTGAGTCTTCCCTTACAATTTCACTCTTCACATTCCATTCATCTCTTATTACTTGCTTGCTCAGTACAATGTTATCCAAACACTCTAAAGTATGCAACTTACTCCCCTTTGGTTCTCCTCTCAGAAATCTATTCAAAACTATAACACAACCACACACACAAAACTATTTATACTTATTATAATATAGATTAGGTTTCATGATACTCGATAAGGTGGCATTGTAGTGTTACATTATGAACTAGCACCTTAGTGTTGCTAAATATTCTTTGTTGTGGTGCGCGCTAGACTGACCCAACATGGCAATTTGTTGATCTGGTGTTGCACATCATTTTTTTTTTGTTTAACTACTCTATCATGACACTATAAAATTTGAGCACTGTGTTTCTCGCTTATTTCATCTAGCACTACGGTGCTTTTGAGATTAACAGACTGACATTAAATTGTTAGGCAATTTTCTTGAGATTTCAGTGTTGTTATATTAATTTTTAGCGTAGTAGTGTTGTGAAGCATTGAGACACTAGCCTTGGTTCTATGAGGGTGCTAAATTAATTATCATTTTTCCCAAAACTCTTGTGCTCCAATGTTCTAATATGGCACCGAGGTGTTAAATATGCTGTGATGCTGATGCTTTGAATGATACAACACTGGTTTAATACTTGTGAATTTTTATTTTTTTATGAGAAATTCTTGCATAACATCAACTAATGACAAACATATTAACTGGAATTTAACATAATAAAATATTACATAATTTTCATTAACATCAATTAGTGCCTCTATTCAGATACACCTAAAATTTGAAATTTATTTCAAGTCATTTAGTTTTATTTGGGTCAATCATATCACACCTCTCTATTTATGATGCTAAGATGTTTGCTTTTAATTAAGATCAATACTTATGAGGATTGTATCCATTGTATTTTTTATCTATGGAAATAACCTATAACCTATTAATTATACCCTGGATTTATGATAGGGATGTGGTTTACTTTAGTTCAAAAAGAACTTATGCATTCAAAGTTAGTAATGAGACCCTCAATTTTATCCCTAAAGAATTAAAATAAAGATGACGTTATTCCCTTACATAAAACCTCTTCTGACCTATAATATATAATTACACATAAGAAAATATAAAAACTCCATTTTCTAATTAATGATCCTTCCTCTTTCACATCCTTAACCAAATAACCTTCCCCTATGACCTACCTCCTCATATTATGATCCATATTGAATAATTTAGTTTCAAAAAGTTAAGAAAAAAATTTTATCTAGACTCCACACTATACTTACTATAAGATAAGGAGATCAACACCATGTCTCGAAAGCTCACATGGCTACTATAGTGTTTAATCTTCTTTTTGAATTCTTTGAAGTGACCTTGAATGAGTTATTTGATAAGTTATGCTCAATAAGGGACATTTAGCATGCCATGGAGTTCACCTTGGCTTCACAATTGCTTAAAAAACCCCATTAAATGATGAACCCTATTGAATATGTAGAACTATAATGTTAGATAAATGATATCCACATGAATGATTTCTTAAGAAATTCTCTAAGTCATTCCTACCCTTCTCTTACCAAAAAAGAATGGACCTTAGATAATATGTATAAATAATCATGCCATAAATAAAATCACAAACAAGTAAAATTTTCTATCACTAGATCATATGGAATATTTGATCTTATTTTTTTAAGTCATTTTCTCTAAAGTATATATTCTAAGTGGCTACATCAAATTAGGGTCAGACCTTAGTGAAGAATGGAAGATTGCTTTAAGAATCATATAAACTATATGAATGTTTATTTTTATCTATTGGATTATCTAGTGCTTATAATACCTTAATGTGACATATGAACAAAATACCTAAACCATTTCTAAGAAAGTTTTTTGTGGAATATTTTGATTTATAGAATGGATGAAATCACATTTGTGGCATCTTAGACTTATTTTTGAAATCTTAAGGGTTTAAAAACTATTCATCAATGTGGAAAAATGTTTCTTCCTTTAAGAAATAGTCAAATCCTAGGGTTCATCTTTTCTAGTAATAGGCTTCATACTTGAGCTTATGAAACAATCAAAATTTTTAAGATACATGGATCAAATGCTTATTTTCTTAAATTATCTTCTAATATGCTTATTTTTTATAATATTAAGAATACATTGCCTTAAGTGAAAATTAGTAAGTTGTAACATTTTAAAGGTAATTATATCATAGGAGATAGGGGACACAATATCTACTTTATAGGTTTCTCATACCTCAATGCTTTTAGATGCTGTTGGTATCATTTCAAAAATGACTCCCCCACTAGTAAGCCTATCACTTAGATTCTCAGTTAGATGAGAAATTTAATTCCTTCTAAGGACTCATGGATGACAAAATAAGACAAACAAGTTTGTCCTAAGTCTTGTTGATTAGTATATGGTCTTAATTAACTTTATAGAGCAAAGGTCTTTGAGTTATGGTAGAGTTGATATATTACCAAGATAATGGAGATAAGATCACAAACTAGAAAATGAATCAAATTTTGATTTATTCGTTATGCAAAACTCTCCATACAATCTTCTAAATGACTCATAATCTCTCTAAAATTATTTTAAAATAATTTAAAAACTTAATTTAAGGGCCCATTATGGGTATGTGTTCCATACCAATCAATAAAGTTAACATTCTTTAAAAAAATTGCCTAGTATTGGGATCACTCTACTTGCCTTATTTGGCTAATCCAAATTTTTATATTTTTTGAAGCTTTACATTTTGTTTTATTTCTTTTATTATTACATTTTTTTGTATTAGAATGAGCTATTAATTTATATAATAGTAGTTTATTGGCTCCTAAGGCTTTCTAAAGTTGTCTAGGCTTAAAAATAAGATTAAAAATAAGGCCATTCATTATACATTTAGATTCATTGAATAAAATTATGTTTTGCATGCGTACATTTTTTGTGGGAAGGCTTGATGGCCCCTCTTTACTCTCTAGTGATGCATGGTAGCTAATCCCTTAGAGCTTTAGATAGTTCTTAACTTTTCTTTCCGCCATTCCTCCTCATTACCAACAAAATTCTCACTCTCTATCTATTCTCAATCCTAGCTTATCTCAACTTCTAAATATATTCAATCTTCTCAAAACTCTCACAATTAACCAAAGATACCATAATTAAAATCCTAATATAAAGAAATAATTTCTTAGTATGATCACTTGAATTTAAAATACTTTAACTTTCTAACTACTAATACAAATTCATAAACATACCAACATTTGACTCCTTGTAACTATATCAAAACTAACCTATCCTTAGTAACTTCACTAATATTTTTTCTAGGCATGAGCTTCATAACAATAAACTAGTCCTAGGCCTTTGAATCCTTGTGTTAGGAAAAATGTGGGAAAGTTTATGTTTTTATCCTCTCTACTCTTGCACTGAGCATGAGTCCATATAGGTTAATAACCTAAGAACCTCATCATGATCGATAGAAGAAGTACAAAAATTTAAGTAATCATCCCCAACAAATTGATAATTAGGAGTTTGAAAGACTTGATTAATGGTTACAAGGGTAAATAGGTCCCCTTTCTCTCTAATAAATAATAATTCACCACGAGGCTCCTTTGCATTAGTAAAAAAATCTCGTACAATAAGAACTATAGCATGTCTACACTGACATATAAAAAATTCCTAGTTTTCCTCCACCATCAGGGGATCTATCTCCTCCCTAGGATTAGTTAATGTTTTATTTACTAGATTGTTATATCTTTCTTTTGTGAGATCAATCAAAAATTTCTTGGGATTGTGAAAAGATGATCCAGATCTCTTAATATTGTTGGTGAGATTGGTGGCCATTTGAAATGATTGAAATGGGAGCGCTAAATTTTAATTCAACACTAGAGACAAAGATTTGTAAGTGAATTAAAATGATTTAGCCCAAATGTTATTTAAAATAATTAGTGCTTCTGTGCTAGATCAACTTACATTAAGATAGTATATGTACTACAACACTAAATCAAGATTGCACCATGATGCTAAATTTGAAACTTATGTTTGCAGGCTTTTTGATAGTCATACTATCAGTGTGTCTGATACATGGTACTATTGCGATGCTCAAAGTGACTTCCATCATAGTGTGTTTGGCCAGGCATTATGGCACTGAAGTCAATGCTGTAATGCTTAAATAGATTATAGAAAATCCATTATCTTAATATGAAAGTGTTGTGTGGCTGGCTCTGTTGCATGAATGGACTGATTTGGTGTTACAGTGCCATGTTCCTTCAGTATTATGGCTCTATTTTATCATTTCAAATTTTTATAACTGTACTAATATAACAGAACTTAGGTACTTAACAGTGTAACACTTAAAACAAGTTTTCTCAAATAAGCCCCACACATAAGATAAAGTCCATTACACACATTATAACTTTTATATGACACAAATCAAAACTAACCAATGGAATTTCTAATCACAAACATATACATGATTCACAAATAATTTATCATAATACCAAATAAGTACAATCAATTAGGTTACCGCCCAGATAATGCTATGTTTACATTCTTTAGCCAGACTATTCCTATCATTTATTTAGGATGATCCAACTCTATTAAACTCTTTAGGTGATCTATTTCCCCTCCTAAATATGACTTTAGTCTCTAACCATTAATTTTGAAAGTCTGAGCAATCTTGTTATCTTTAATTTTTATAGCTACAAAAGAATACCCTTAACAATAATAAATCGTCCTGGCTACTTGGACTTTAGCTTACTAGAACATATTTTTAATCTTGAATTCTACAAAAACACTTCTTATCTATTCTCAAATTCCTTTTTAATAAGCTTACGATCATGCCACTTTTGAATTTGCTCCTAACTCAATTTAGCCTTTTTATAATCTTCATTTCTAAATTCTTCCAACTCATTCAATTATATTTGCCTTTTCTCCTTATCATCTTTATGTTTATAATTTAATTCTTTCACTACCCAAAATGCTTTATACTCTAACTCTAAAAGTAAAGAAAAATCCTTTCCAAAATTCAACTATATGAATGCATTCCAATTGGGGTCTTAAATGTAGTTATATAAGACCATAGTTTGTCATTTAATCTAAATACCCAATCTTTCTTATTTAGAATTCTAATCTTTTATAATATTCTCTTGATTTTCCTATTGTATAGCTTGGCTACTAGTTTGAGGATGATAAGCAGTGCTACACTATGCTTAAATTCATATTTTGAAATTAAATCTTCCACTCTCTTATTATAAAAATGACTATCTCTATCTCTAATGATGACTTTAGGTACTCTAAATCTAGAAAATATATTTTTCTTAAAAATTTAATCACTACTTGAGCATTATTTTTTTTTTGTTTCAATTCGCTCGATCCAATTAGAACATATTCAACTGCTATCAAAATATCTTGACTTCCACGAGATTGAACAAAATGACCCATAAAGTCTAATCACCAAACATAAAAAATCTCCACTTCTAACTTGTATTTAAGAGAATATTGGAGGATTTAGAACTTGCCTATTGACATAATTTTTGTATGTGATCAATCCTCCCTTGAACTTAATTCAATCATTCAACTCAATTCAATCATTAAATTCCATTGAATATGCAAACTTCATTCACACTTGGATCAATCATAATGTTTAGCCATAGTGTTCAATCATTAAATCTCCAATCATGATTCAATCATTAATCATGAAAGTATGATAAATCATTAATTGATTTTTGTAATCATTCAATGGTTTTTAATCATTAAACTTCAATCAATCCATTTCAATGATTTAATCAATTCAATTCAACGATTAAAGCCAAGTTTTATCACCCATTCAATCACATTTAATCAACCTCAATCTAATCATCAAGCTCAATCATATTTTTTTCAATTCTAAACTCAATCATTGAATGACTTTTAATCATGCTAAATCATTCAATCATTTTAAATATTAAATCATAAAAAATCCAGTTCAAATCTAAAGCATAAAAAGCCTTAGATTTTTCCTTTAAAGGGAAATTTTTAGCTTGCTCATGTAATGTCCCAAAATCAAATTTGGAAGAATTGTCAATTGAACATTTTAAAAATATACTAGAGCTTCTATAAATCATCAATATAAATAATAACCGTAAAAACAACTAAAATTACATATTTCAAGATATTTTACTATTTATTCACCCAAAATATTATTTAACTAGCTAGAAGATCACTACAATCACTAATCTATAACAAGCTCCTAACGATAAAATAATAAAAAAAAATACAGCATAAAATCTAAAGAATACCTAAAAATCTCTTACAATATCACTCCAACTGATCCTGACTTTTTCCCTGATCTGAAATCATTAAAAAATCTACATAACAGGCTCAAAAGCCCAACAGTAATATAAAACTCATTAAAGCTTTCAATGCAAGGACTAAAAAAATAATATGATATGCTCAATCTAACATAATCAATAGTAGTTAATGTAGTTAATGACCAAATATTATTAATAAAAATTAAAATAATCAATAATAAAAACAAAAAATCATTACAATGAATCTAAAAATCAATAATATATATATAATTCAATAAACCAGAAAAATAATAGTGTACAAATTATTCATTAATCACTAAAGGAATATATCTTATCCATTCATATACATCAGCTGTTTATGTATTATCAATGCATTCAATAATGTTAATGCTATTAATGTATCTATCAATATCATTAGTTATATCAATATATGCATGCATCAATGTATGATTTAGCAAGACTGAACATCCAGCTTTAACATGGTGTTTTCAACATATTCTACCCAAACTGATCCACAATTGGTCATTAGTCATATCAATAATCACTTATCAAATTAATCAATTATTATTATAGATGGCTTCATTAAATCAATAAAGAGCCGCCACTCTCTACCCGATGGCGTACTTGATCATCTCTTGCAGGATGCAACTGGGATAACAACACAAACGATCTTTAAAGGAAAGCTCGTCGGCACACCCTCATGCGTAGGATATTATATTTTAACATCCAACCTATTTTATAGTGTTTACGACTTACCTTCTTGCTTATCCAAATACTACAATCAAAATGCAGTAGGAAATAATCAGTTCTATTCATTAGAAGAAAATTTATATAATAATCAAAATAATTGAAAATTAAAATGAGATTTGAATTACTTACAACAAATAAAAAAAATCTTTGAACAAAATTGATAGATAAAAAAGTCCCGAACAATATTCTCTCTCCTCCCTCTCTCTTTTTCGACAAGGCACGGCATTGAAAT
>NW_021318680.1:550646-551250 GCF_001605985.2 Dendrobium catenatum
TTCACCTATAAAGAACAAAACAAAACTTAACCAAGTTTAAAATCTATTTTTTTATGTAATTTTATCTTGCAGTTGCATGGTTCCTGAAATAAATAAGAGCTAGAAAATAGAAACAGAGTACCTCATGTTTATTTAATACATTTGTTAACTGTTCCAACCATAACAATCTTAAGGGTGGCACAGCGAGATCTTCCATGGGACATGGAGGATTGCTGATGCAAGCTCAAATCCAGTTCACCCAGTGTCAAACTACTCCAAAATACGTCCATGAGGTCATACACTAGCCAATGGAGAGCTTGTCAGACCATCACAGACATCATTACAACAACAAGTCTTTATCCCACTATGTGCGGTCGGCTACATGAATCCTTTGGGGAGACGATTGAGTTTCCCCATCTTTTGTTCTGCTCTTAAGTCCCTGAACTTCTGAGGTCTTGTTTCTGTAGTAGACCAATTCATTAACATACCACAAAGCCATTTTTTTATTAACATAATGACATCGAGCCCTTATTGCTGCTGATGCTACTAAATCCGCTGCTTTCTTTTTGGTGCCAACGATTAAGATTTTTTTTCTCCATTGTGTCCTATTAAAGATCAAATTCTC
>NW_021318681.1:0-17595 GCF_001605985.2 Dendrobium catenatum
ATGCCTTACCCATAGTCTGTTTCATAGAACTCCACCTTTCCTCTCTTCCTTTCAAGCTCTCTCTTCTAGTTCCCCCATAAGAAGAAGCTACAAGGCTGCCAAGACACTTACACAAGTGTCAATGCAAAGCGTAAGTAGAAGTTTTAGCTCTAAAAATGAGGCTCATTAATGCAAGTTGTTCGACATTATCGTCCAGAGGCCGATAGGGCATACCCGTCCTGGCTGATAATACAAATTAAAGCTCAATTAGCCCGGGACGATTTGGGACGATCAGAAAGAAAATTGGTTACATCTTCCAGCCGATCTCAGCGATCGTCCTGGCCGATAGTCAAATCTGATTTTCAATCGTCATGAGCATCAAACCCTATTTTAAAGCTGGCCGAAATATAGATCGTCAGGCCATCGTCCTGGCCGATCCATGCGATCGCCCTGCTGATGTGATCGTATGCAATCAACCATTAATGCTCCCTTGATTTCCTGATCAATTAAGGGCATAAATTTGTAATTTCATCCTGGCCGATCGCTTTGGATCGTCCTGGCTGATAATTTAAAAAATAACGGTATAACCTTAATTGTCTATGGCGGCTGATTCTTTCTGACTTGAGTCTTATCGTCCCAAGGCCGATCTGTTGAACGGCTGCCGTTAATGAGGAGCCCTAATCAGGGTTTTCTGATTTTGGACAGATTATCCAGGCCGATATTAATATCACATCCCAGACGATTTTACCAAAAAAGCACAAATCATATAGGGAGGCAAGAGAATTTCCTACCAAAGTTAATACCACACTAAATACAAACAGACTCAAGAAAGGAAAAGGATTACAAACTGACACAGAAACAGTCTAACCAATCTGTGCTGATTCTAGATGCAATCTGAACGTGATGGACCTGAAACGTTAGCACAATAAGGCAATCATAGATGGAAATAAAAGGTGAATGGTATGATGTCGTATCATCATAGATGCTATTTACAACCATAAAGATCCGTAACAATCTACCACACTTTTTGAGTGATGAGCTATATAGGCGAGTTTGGTCACGATTATGTTATAAGAATTTTCACTATTAGAGATAGCAATTTCTCATAATGTCAATCCTCCCTCACTAGATAAAACCCTTTTTATAAAAATAGGGGAGATAAAAAATAATTTTTGTTTATTTTTAATTTTTTTGGAAAACAAGATACAACACGATAACAGTACGAAAATTCAATAATATGTTCTCGGTGGGTAAAAAAGTCAACCAATATTTGTGAAATCGATTATTCGAAAAAGTAGAAGGAGGCACAAAAGAAATAAATAATAAAACATGATAAGAATAATCAGAAGCATTCTAATCTAGGAGTGGAAAAAACAATAGTTGTAGCTTTTAAAGATGAGGAATTTGTTGAGCTATACGTTAGTAATTTAAGATCCAAAAAAACTATAGAATAGTTAAAATTTATAGTGAAATTGACAAACGCATAATCCAGAAAAAATAAAGTAAATAATTGGAAAAATCATGAAGTATCTAATTTTGGTCCGAAGCTCAAAAGTTCTTTTAAGGCTAAAAAAACTATTTAATTCAAAGAGTATCAAACACCCCACTATAACAAATAAAAGCGAGAAACACTTAATTCTTTTCAATACTTCTTTCATAAAACCATATCTTATATTAGAAGTAAAATATTGTCTTCCCTCCTCAAAAACATCCGAATTTCCTGAATCAGGAACCAAGATTTTGCTATAAGCACAAGTTTTAACATATCAAGGATTTCTTTTCTCTTTAAATTTTTCTTAGTATTTTCACTCAAGCATAAAAATATACCTGCATGATATACCATCGATGATTTGAATATTTTTTGGTGAGGAACATCATTTTTCTGTGCTCTAATAAAGTCACTTGAAATATGGCTTTTGGAGCATGCTTTTACATTATCTTTAATACACTAAAATGTTGAGTGATATATGGTTTTCAATTATTTATACAAATTGGCCGATCACATTGCGCAAAATCAATATCTTTTTGCCGTGGGCATCTACTATTAGCCAGCCTTTTCTTAATTATTTTTAAAAAAGTATGACTTCCGTTATCTTAATATTTCAGAACAAAGTAAACTCTCATAAGTATTTTATTTCGACAGACATCTATAATACATGTATTTTAATCTTGATTAATTGTTATATAATTTATACAAATGGTAGGGATTTAACAATCTTGCAGAAATGTATTCCTACTTAAAACGAATTACGACCACCATACTGTAGGGAGATAAAAAAATTAGTTTCAAAATCCATTGTTAAAATATGATGAAAGGATTTTGAATCAAAAGTAAAATAACGCCTCTTTGATAGAGAGTATGTAACGCACAAACAAATATTAGATTTCCTTCCCTAGCTGTTTAGAGAAAGTCAAACCATACTAACTCAACTCTCCCAGTATGTTTTCAGAAAAACTCAGTGAAGGTCAAGATTTTTTAATTTTGGAGAAAAGTGAGTGTGGGTAAGATAGTTGGGAATAGATCAAAAAAAGAAAACTATGAATAATAATAAATAATAAAAAAAATGAAAAGAAAGTTGAGAAATCCCGGAAGTACAGAAAGGACCAGAAAGAAAAAAGATATATAACCACTCACAATTTTAACCATTTGAGTACTCTTTCCTGGTCCGTCAGATTTCTTCAGAACTCCATGTCTGCCCATAGATTTTGGTGTGTTCTTCATTCTTTATTTTCCCATTTTAAACTTTAAAGCTTTCGCTCTTGCCGGCTGGTTGTATTCGTGGAGGTGACACGTAACAGTCGGTCGGTACATTAAGGGCCACCCGAGGGTCTTCACAGTTAATCCACGCGTTTCCCTACAGCGAAACATATTAGTGTGCAAGGATTCTAGAGAAAAATCATGGACAAGATAGCACATTACCCCATCATTTTACTCACGTCGTTCTAACTTTTGCGTGATCGCATTGGTGAGCTTTTGTGATTAGCTTGACAATTTATTGCTATCGTCACCAACTAAGCTCTCCCCTTTTTTTTCCGATATGAATGTGCTTCAAGACTTATTTAGCCAACGTAAAATCGTTTCACCTGCCATCCTAAAGTCCTTCTAATTCCATATAGCCCTGTGCTCCGGTAAGTAGAGCAAATGATGTGTAGCCAAATTCATAAATTATAAGAATTTTATGAATTATTATTTAATTTTATTCTCAATTATTGTGATTTCCCCTACACAAATACCATCACATACTCTACCTATATCCGCATAATCAATCCATCTTTTTCAAGAGTACATTAGTAATCAACAGAGAGAGTATTTATTCGACTTTATTATCACAAAAAGATTAGTTGATAAAATCTGTACCAATTATTATATACATCTATAATCCGGCAGTGTCAATGATAGAGAGATTATATGTATCTTATGGAGAATAGACACCATGTGGTATATCCACTTATCACACAGGTAATCTAAGAACATCATATTACAGACCATAGGTGCATAAGCATATAGATGATACTTCTTTTTAAAAATATTATCTATTATTAGTCATTATATACAACTATCAAATTACTTGATGATTGTGCTTGATTTCACTAGTGTACCTATTATTATTATGTTTCTGTAATTATTATTTTTTGAGCGTGTCACTATTTATAAATCCCACACAAACTACATCCTACCGATTAGTGCATCAGTAAGCAATATTAACAATATATCAGTACTAAGAGATTTAAAGCATCCATTGTATAATAAATCATAAAAAGAATTTAAGCATTTAAAATTAAGAACAATCTATTCGTATCATAAATGAATAACCCTATTCCATTGATTAAAAGGAGTATCAGTTTTAATGTCCCATTAACAATGACGTGATGGTGATGAAATAACCAGTTTAAGAATCATATGCCACATAAAAAAATAAAATCGATTTGCAAAAAAATAGCAATGCGAGATTTTTCCGAAAAAATCAAATGACAAATATTTCAAATAGAAGAGGTCTAGTGATTTGAATAACCTTTCTGCAATATTACGATTTAGCCATGATCAGAAAATTCAAAAGCTTTTTCAAACTTCTTTTTGAGAAACCGCTCCTGAATACCACCTGAAAAGTTCGTTAGGGATGTTTAGGTCCTCTTGAACTTAAATGCCTAAGATGAATTAAAGAGAGAGGTGAATTGGAAAACTTAAAACCAAAACAGCAATCTAAATTCACCAATAATTTAAAGTGCGGAAATTTAAAACGCGGAACAGTAAAAAGAAAGTAACACATCAGATTTATAGTGGTTCCGGTCAACCTATCACCTACGTTCCCACTTTCTTGGCGGCACCCCAAGTATTGCACTAAACTATGTCTCCTCAGTTCCTTGAAATTTTCATTTGATCTAGGTCTACTGTATTATTCTATTATAACTGGTAGTCTAACATTACTTACCCCATTTTGGCCAATAGCCCCCCACGGCAAGGCGGAGAACGCCCTTACAAATATACTTCACCATTCAGCATGGTGGCGTGGGCGGAGATTCGGTTCGGAGGGACAATCCCATCTTGAACAACCAATAATGAGATCTTATTATTTGGGTGAACTTACCTTTTATCGGAGAGCAAGCCTTGAATCCGATTATGGTACTAAGGTGCGAGTCTCTGGCGGCCGGACGCAACCGTGTGTTAGTAACCTCCTCGTCCACCACATTTCCTATGAGTCCCGCCTCATCACAGGATCTTCTTCCCTCTCCACTCACCCTTTCCACTCTCCCTTTCAAGCTCTCTTCTTCTAGTTTTCCCCCATAAGAACGAAGCTACAGGATGGCTGCCAAAGACACTACATAAGTGTAATGCCAAGCTAAATATAAGCTCTCAAACGAGCTCATTAATGTAAGTTGCCGGGACATATGTTCCAGGCGTAGGCATATCATCTGGCTGATCAGTACAATAAGCTCATTAGCCCGGGAGCGATTTGGGACGATCAAGAAGAAATTGGTTATATCATCCAGGCCGATCTCAAAGAATCGTCTGGCCGATTAGTTCAAATCAGATTTCAATCGTCCTGAGCATTCGCCCTTTTTTAAAGCGGTAGATATAGATCGTCAGGCCATCGTCCTGGACGCATCATGCGATCGTCACCAGCCGAGTGATCAGTATCAATCAACCATTAATGCTCCCTTGATTTCCCTGATCAAATTAAGGCATAATTTGGTATTTCGTCCTGGCCGTCCTTGGATCGTCCTGGCCAATAATTTAAAAATACGTGTACCTTATTGTCTAATGGCGGCTGATTCTTTCTGATTGAGCTTATCATCGTGGCCAATACAAGGTATCGTCCAGGCCGATCTGTGACGGCTGCCTTAATGAGGATCCCTAATCAATGGTTTCTGATTTTTGGACAGACGTCCAGGCCGATATTAATTATCATAGCCCGGAGACGAGTTAACCAAAAAGCAGAAAATCATATAGGGAGCAAGAGAATCTACCAAGTTATAGCGCGAGCACCTAAATTATAAACAGACTCAAGAAAAGGAAAATTTGATATACAAACTTGATCTCACCATACCTCCTAGTCCTACCCATCTTGAGGGCTAGATTCGCAGATTTGAATGTCCTATAATGTGTAGGTGACCCTGAAAACGTTAGCACATATGGCAATCTATATAGAGAAAAATAAGCTGAATGTTGTTGCATATCATAAAAATCATAAAACCAATAGATGCCGTAACATTAAAACCTGCTTAGGATAACCTTGCAGGTGAGTCAGATTTTTATTTTTTGATTAAATATATAATAATTTGGTGTATTGTAAATGTTGTGAAGTTAATTTTGGGAGTTGGTTGAGTGGAGTATTAGGTCCAGAAGCTTGGATTTCTCAAAGATGGAAAGGATTCCCCTTTGTGGAGGTATTCCTTTTCCCATTTGGTATCCAATTTGGATTCAATATCTTTTTCCCTATAGCCCATTTAGAGGAATAGAGTGGCCTTCCTCACTTAATAAAGGGAGTGACCACATTAATCCGATTTGGGTAGTTTACCAACAAAAGAATCCAAGGTTTGAAGAAAAAGGAGCATCCAAAGAAGAACAATGAACTGAAGATTTGAAGATTGAGAGTATTTCCATTCAATAATAAACTTGCGTCATTATTTTTACATGTGCGGCTTAGAAATCCGGATCTGTTTTGTCAGTGTGGAATGCCGCAGGTTCCACTGTCGATTTAGAACCGTTTTTGAGCCAAGCTCTGGTGTTTGTAGTACGATAGCAAGGCATTTTTTCCAATGATGGACATTTATTAATTAGTTTTTAAATTATATTGGTGATTTGTGTTGACTTGATCGCCTTTAAAGATTACCGTGCTTTTCTTAGTTTTTTGTCGATTGGTCCGCTCTCTTGTTTTCCCGTCCTGGATACGTGAGACCTCATGAGGGTGTGAAAGTTTTCTACTCAAAATCTTAAATAGTCTAAAATTTTTAGTGAGTTTTAATAACATAGATAGATAATGGAATCTAGAAAATTAGCCCGGGATCACGACCCCGGTGGGGTCGGCAAAGCATATTTCCTTGATTACTTTTCCTTTCTTTAGACCCTTCCCCCGCCTAACGGGTATTGTCTGGATAGTCTTGACCTATGAGGACGAGGTGCCGGACTGGAGAAGTCCTAGTCTTGCTAAAAAATTATTTTTATAAGCATGTTTTTTAAAATTTCAAGCTATTTGATTTGGAAGTTTGTCGACTAGCAATGCATTGGCATTAGATAATAAAATAAAAGAGTCAAAAATTTAATTGCATCTCGTTCTAGTATTTTAGCACACCCAAAAACATAGTCAAAAGGGGCTAATTAGGAAAATCTCTAGATGTCGGCCCTAAAACTCACCAAAATTTTAAAAACACAACGACCCTAACCCACTCTTTTGTAAAAGACCGGACTCATCTCTTTTAAATGTCGACTAGGTGGTACTGGCTCCCAAATCCGGCCTGGGTAAGTCCAGGCATTGCATACATTAGTTTAGGTTTCGGACGATGTGTCCAGTGTCCAAATTAGAACCTTTAGGCATTCGGAGGGCAGATGTTTTGTTATAAGACCCAAATTTCAAGGAAATAACATAATCCCCAAATTTCTAATAAAATGGGCTTTCACTACTAATTAAAGCTTCTATTTTAATCATAAACCATAAAGGCCCACACTTAGGAATTAATTTGAACAAATTCCGGATGGGGTTCTGGAATCTCAAAGTGTCCCCTGCCTTTCTCCCTCGATTTTTGTTAATAAATGTTCAATTTAATCCATTCCCCTCTTGATTTTCCAAATATCCGCATTCGTTTTGATAGCACACCTAGAAATACTAAAAAATTTTTATACTTGTTTTTAATCGAGATGTTTTCGTAGGGGACTATGTCTCCCTAGATATAATTACTACGAGGGCTTGCGCTCGTAGGAGATTTTGGAGCCACACGCACCTTGATTTCAAAATTAATCTTTTTAAAATCTTCTAAATTTTTTTGAGAAAAGTTAAAGAATGATCGTCATTATTACAATTAAGAAGAATTATTATGAACAAGAGTCATCTCCCTTTTGGGAGATACATCCTTCTTTGATAAGGGGCTTGGATGCGAATTTCGATGATCCATACTTCTTTGAATATCATAACTGGATTCTTAGTTGAACTTTAAACCCTGTCCCGGTCAGGGCCATTAGCAAAGTTCTCCTTAGAATCTGCGTCAATCGATATTCAAGATGAGTTGGCACAATTCTAAGTCCTGAACACCGTTATGAAATTTTTATTGTTGTCTTCGGATGAAAATACTCTTTCGAACCGAGTTGACTTGACCTAGAATTAGAAATCAACATCCTAAATTTTAAAATTCCCCAAGAAACTAAAATATTTTCAAGAACGCTGTTTTCAAAATTCCATCCGTTGGATTCTGAAGAAAAACCTTCGCTCGATCCAGGTCAGGTCAGACCCTAGGTTTGGTATGGGTGATAGGTCTGGGTCTGGTGTACCCAATGCAAGTGGCAATTGAATCCAATTTGGTATAGGTTAAAAGATGGCTTGGGTTGATCCAAATCTGCTCGGGTCGGGTCGATTTGGGCTCAACCCAGGTTAGGCCAAACCTTGGGCTTGAGGTGGGAAATGGGTCTGGGTCTGGTGGACCCAATGCAAATGGTAATTGGGTCTGACCTGACCTGGATCGAGCTCAATTCTCCTTGAACCGAGCAGGTTTGGGTCCAACCCAGCCACCAACTCAATCCAGACATTCTCAGGCCAAATTGACTCCACCCTCAACTCCAACGTGTCCCCATTGGCCTCCTCCAGTCAAACCGACCCAAACCATGGTCGGCGGCGGTCGAAACCAATGGAGAACAAGTTCCGGTGGTCCCCCCGAGACAACCCCTGAATCAAAGCTGCTGCCCACCGAGGTGCGAAGGACATGTTGGATTATCATAGCATCTTTGACTAAAGAGCTAGTCTCTCCAACATGGAAAGGTGCATTGGTCTGGCGAAGGAAATGATTTGTCATGGACCAGTCAAAGTCAGGATCTGAAGCGATTAAGTGCAGCTTATCTCTGGTGGTGGATAGCTGAAAGTGTTCAACGCAGTCCTGATATGTGATTTCGTCAGGACGTCGATTCATATAGGAGGTCAGGGCTGTGAAAGTAGGATTTATGCGAAGGTTTGCGAAGAATTCTCAAAGAAGCTCAGTATTAAAGGGGAAAGCAAGAGACAGAATGAAACAAAGGGAAGTGTGAGCGAAAAGATCCATTACCGGATATGTAATGTGGGAATGATTGATGATTCTGGAGATAATTATCCCATATTCTTTGTATCGATGGGAAGAAGCTTCATCTTATGCCTCCCTGATATGAGGGTCAATCCTAGCCCTCGAAGAACTCCCAGAAGTTTGTCGAACACGTTTCCCACCGGCCATAGTGAGGAGTTAGCAAGAAAACAAAAGAGGAGAAGGGATGTGAAGTGAAAAACATGGCTGGAATGGATAGAAATTAAAGAAACGACCATATCATCCATGCCGATCGCAGAATCGTCCAGGACGATATGGTACAATAATTGCGTATAGTCCGATTGGTCAAAAAGGCAGTCCGATCGTCCAGGCCGATCAGATATCGGCCAGGATGATTAGACACAGGCAATTGTCCCGAGGAGTCAAGCCGGATGATAGTTGAAAAAGCAGATCAGCCGGGCCGATTAGGTGTATCGTCCATGATGATGCACAATAATTGATCGTACCGGCTGAAGTTAAAACATTTTAAATCTGTGCCACGTGTATCATCCAGGACGAACAGTGGATCGGCCAGGACGATTGTCCAACAATGGATCGTCCGGGGTCAATTTTAAGGATTTAAACGTGCTGACACGTGGATCGTTTAGGATGATCTAGTGTATCGGCCAGGATGATGACCATAAACTGCATCGGCCATGACGAAATAGGTTATCAGCCATGACTATCATCATGATTGCAACAGAGTTCGATCAGATCGTCCAGGACGTAGAATTATAGCAATCACATAAAAAGTTCAGCAAATGGAAATTTGAAGAGAATTTGCCCTATCGCCCAGGACGATAAAAGTATCGGCCAGGACAATGTGACTAGAATTTGAAAAACAATGAAGGATGGTGATGATCAAAGCCCTAAAAAATAAAACAAAAGAAAATCATAAGAAAAGAAAAACGAACAACGATAAAAAAACTAAAAACAAACAATTTGAAAAGAAGCCAAATATAAATGTTTTATTTTTTAATTTTTTTTATCAAAGCAATTCATATGAGAATTTCTTAAATAATTTAAACCTTAGAGTTTCAAGAGATCAATAGGTTAACAAATTTCAATCGAAAGAAGGTAGAATATCCGATTCTGTTAACCCTAGATCGGACATCCTTCAGGGTATAATTTGTCTTTTCGAAAATAGAGGCCGAACTCAGAATCACTAAATAGGATAAAAAGAAGATCCATTTAAAACTTGTTTACAAAGAAAATATCTCATAAATAATATGTCAAAGTAATTTTTCTCAATCATGAAATTTGAACTCATGCCTTTGAAAATCTCACATAATCCATAAGTTCTTCTAAGTTTTAAAAGTTTTGAAAAGAGAGGATAGCTTGCCTTTTATTGGGCTCATTTTATGCCTCTTGAATCTTTGATTGGCTCTTTGAGCATCTTTTGATTTTTTATACACATTTGTGTATATACTTTTTATTTCAATTTTGGCGTCTTTGCCACTTTTCCCTTTTTTTTAATCTTTTGCAAGCTCAATTCTCTTTTGCAAACTCTTAAAAGAAGTTCTTAGTTGTGAGTATATCTTCTAGACATTAGAGAATAGAAGCACTCTCTCTAACATTGGGAAGAACTACCCACAAAACAAAGCTAAAAATCATATGATCAGTGCAAAGGCAAGATCTCAAATAACTTGAGAGATATATAAGAACTTTGGATATTATGCACAAGATAGATTTTTTGTAGCAAGATAAAAAGAATCTTAGTTTCAAAAACCATTGGCTAAAATGAATTAGACTTTTATTTAGAGAAGAAAATTATACCACTAAACAAGGTCAGAAGGAGGGAAACCATCAACGGCATTCCTCCCTTTAACCGATTTAGAAATGCTAAACATAATCTCTAAAACTCCAAAATTTAAAAGCATAAAAAATAATCATGTAGGAAACCAAACATAAAAAAACAAAACAATACAAAGCAAGCACACGACAAAAATAACACAAAAACTAATTAAAAAAAATATTTCAAGAAATTATAAAGCAGCAAGTTTAAGCAATTTTGAGCTGCGAGCCTCCCTGTGTCCAATTATCCTATGCTCCCACGAGGTCTTTGGTGAGAGCACACCTGCAAAACTCAATAACAGTCAGATTTAGGAACCCAACCTAGTCTGGCTCCCTACTTAGGAAAGGTAGAATATAATGCATGTGTGGTATGCTGTGAATCGTGTATCTTAGGTCTCCACACCCAATGTGTACTATGGTGAAGAGTGCAAGTGTGTGAGATGTGTCCTAGCATGCCACAAGAAAAACATCCAACTCCAAGAAAAGGATTTCTTAAATGATTTGAGTTATAATGCCTCTACCTAGGTTTTGGCTTTGAATTCAAAGTGGGAGTCTTCCAATTTCCCTTAAGTGTATCCAATACATTTTTAATCCTCAAGTTTGTGTTTTTTAAAACATTATTCTCAACCCTCAAGTTTTTTTCTTTCTCTTTAGATTTCTTGAGATCAAATTCAAGTGATGTGTGTGAAACTTTTAATGTATCATGCTCATTAATTAATTCTGTATGCTTTTTGTTCAAATCATCAAATTCATCATGAATAGCCATGTGATTAGAATCAATCGTTGAATGATCTTTAAGCATAACTTCATACTCTTTTTGCAAATTTACAAGTTCCAATTTTAAGTTAGAATGAGTCCTCTTAAGTTTTTTGTATGATGCATAGATTTTCTCACAAATCTCAAATAAATCATCATAGGTTGGTTTACATACCACTTCCTCATCACTTTGCTCAAGAAAATCTTCCCCCATTAAGCACAGGTTTGTAGTCTCTTCCTCTGGTTCATTCTCAGAGGAATCAGTACCAGATTCTGCCCAGAATGCCATTTGGACTCTCTTCTTGTCCTTCCTGAACTTAGGTTTCTCCTTGCCCTTTTTCTTTTCTTTGCTCAAGTGATCTAGAAGTGTAGGACAATCTGATTTCACATGTCCAAGCTTCCTGCATTCATAACAAACAACATCAGAAGATCCTTTAGATTGTTTATGATCCCTACCTTTTCTCCAATGATGCTTTTTTTTTTTCCTTAGGCTTTTGATTGCCCTTGTGATGAAGGCAACTTCATCGCTTTTAGACCCGGAAGATTCATAATCTGATTTTTGCTCCTTCAGTGCAACTGTTTTCTCCTTCTTTTTTCTCCTGCATCAAGATTTTTTTGATTCACCCTTTGCTCGTAAGCAACGAGTGAGCAAGTAAAGTTATCAATAGAATAAGTGTTCAAATCGCTTACATCAGTGATTGCAGTGATTTTAGCATCTATGACGAAGGCAAGCATCTCAAAATCTGTTTACTTTTTCAATAGTTGAAAGTAATTTCGCTAATGCATGCAGTTTTGACAAATTACCTCTTATATGATTTCTTTTTGAGTTAGATATTTAATTTCAAAAGATTTTTTACCTTGTAATGAGCCCAAGATGGGGTTAACAAGGATTAGTTGTTCTACCATTTTTTAGATTTTGAATGTTGTTAATTCATTTCTTACTATTTTAAATCTAAAAAATTAAGTTAACTTTCACATTTTGATGATGAGCGAACTGATTAAAAAAACTCCTTATTTTTTCCCTTTTTATTATTTTATCATCTTTCATTATGTTTTTTACTTATTTTTGTTATTTTTAACTTATTTTTTATTTTTTTTGGGACCTCTTCTAATCAAACTCTATCCCATCCTTAAAATTTTCCATTTTTTGTTCACATCATCCTAAATGATTTTTGATCATCCTGGATGTCTCCATTAACTACTCATCTTTTCATCCAGTAACTAATTTGTACCTATTATAGGTGATCATAATGGACGATCCCACAATCTTTATGTATGATCCCATGTGGCATGAATGGTTGGATGATTTCAAATGCAATTGGCATGATCCTTAATAACTCATCATTCCTGGGATACATGTTGTTTAGTCCTTGGCGCATGCAGCCATTCATGATTGTATAGGCTAACCCCTTGAGATGATTGCCTGTGTATAATCATTCCTCGATGATTAGGGTCAACTTTTTGACCAATCATCCTGGACACCATTATTGCAGCATAATTATTTTGGATGATATGCACAATCGTTTATGTATATTTAAAACACTCTTTATAATATGCTGATTTAAGCTTTTTTCCTCACTCCAAAACTTTTTCCTTAATCCCTACACTAAAATGCTTCTATATGGCTGGCTAGTAATGTTTTTAGGTTAATTGACTGGAAGTTTCTCTTTGAGAACTAATAGATAGTCACTTTAACGAGGCAGTTAATCAGGTTGCTTACAATGCTGTATAAATCTGGTAGGATTACACCTCAAGGATTAGTCATCCCAGCAATACTAACCTATTTGGTACTAGATATGTTCGGCCATACAACCTTACACTTTATTCTGAGTCTCAATTCCCTTTCAATTATGAAAATTCTATTATGTAGTTCTTTGCCCATCCTTAGACTTAACTCTGCCTACACTACACTTCAATCAACATGTAAACAAATAACCTGTAGACATTACTTATCAGGACTGCCATAAAATTCTTAACTTTCCACCATTAGAGACAAGCTTCATGTTTGGCTTTAGATCTTGATTTCAACTAGGACCTGTTAATCATACTAAAAACACAAATGTCACTTTTCATTACAGGTGCCATTTAGTAGAATTATTTTAAAGATGCTAAGATCATCCACTTATACTTAAAACTTTTATAATTTAGAGGCTGGTGTCTGCATTCACATTACCACTGTACTCTCCTTACCACTTATTATTATTAAACCATAATTGTTTTTATTGCTACTGTCCTCTATTAACATAGATTAAACACTTAACTATCAATTAGGGAATGCCAGACATAAGAGAAAGCTAAACCTGGCCTATACACATAATTAACCTATGTTTCTTAAAACTAAATATAACCTTTAGGTATTCTGCCCCATCAAGTTATCAACCTTCCTTCTACACCAATAGCTCCTTCCATGTCCTTCACAGTACTCATCACTATCAGGAGCACGAAGGAAGCTGTGGGAGCTGAGAAAGAGCTATTCTTGAACTAGTTCCTCTTTGTTAAGTAGTCACATGCTAGATTAACTGGTAAAACATTTTAATCAGCGGGAACCAAATTTTGTTTTCTTATATCAATGGAGGCAGGAGTAACAACACACCTAAGGAATAACTCATTTTTGAGGAGTCGTAACACCATAATAAAAACATTTAGCTCATTGGATGATTCCTAATACAGGCAACAAAGTACGACCAAGGATATGGATTGGCTCTACGAGTAGTTCCCTCTCTCCACCTTTTTACCACAATCACCCCCCACCACCACCTCGCTTCTTTTGATCAAAGTCCCTTTAACTTTTAGTTGTTTTCTTTTTTTCTTCAATTTTTCCTATTTTTACTCTATTTTTTTTCTTCTATTATTTTCTAGTTTCCTCCTTTTTGTGACGACAAAACGGGGAAGTAGGTATGTTTTTATAAAAGATTTTGTGCCTATAAAAGTTGTTTTTAATTAGTGGCTTATTATCGTGTTCCTACTTAGTTATTTGTTTATGTTATTCTATTTTTTCTTTAACATAAAAAATGTTTTTCTTTTATAACTTCCCCTACTTTTTCAAGGAATTAACTTCGTAGGGGGAGTTTTAGGGATATCAAAACACCTTTGAAATCATTTAATTAACAATGTTTACATCATCAGAAAGGGAGATTGTTTGCAGATCTTGGCCAAAGTCCCTATGAATTTTGATGATAATAAACCTATTTTTTTATTTATTAATGCTATCTCCCTAATAATTAAATTTCATTTCATTTCCTATTTTCTAAATTGATACTAACATTTCAAGGTCCATACTCACTCTATAGGCAGCTCAAAGATCGGGTAGAATTGGACTAAATTTCAACGTTCACTAAATTTTTATTTAATGCATTTTCTATCTTTTCTTGAGTTAATTTGTAATGTGATGGATCCTAAAGCTAGTAACCTTGGGACACACACACTCAAGGGAGCGATTAATGGGGATAAAGAAAATTAAATTTTTTTATCAAATCAATTACAGGAATGATTTTTTATCATCATGGATGATTGTTTTAGCGCACAACCTAATTAAGGTATCTGGGTTTAGGGAAAACTTGATTAAGAATATCTTCATAGATGATATGCTTAAATCACAAAAATCAGTCGCCAAACTTTAATTAGGCAAGATTTAAAAAACTCTCAAATTTGTCTTAATCTTATAGGATGATACTGATCATCCTAGAATAATTTTTAACAATCTTGCCTAGATTTATTAGGTGATTAAGAGAGTAATTAAGGTTAGATTAATTGATTCATATCATTCAGGAATGATCCACAGAAATCATACTGGATGATCTATAAAAAAACCTTAGTTTTCTCCTAAGTGTCTAGGACATCTCGAAGAATCCTAACTGGACGAATAATGTCTGATTTAGAAATAATCATACAGGATGATCGAAACATCATCTTAGATGATAAGTTATATTTCACTATCATCCCGATTTATCTCCTAAATTTCTTAAACTATTTTCCTAGATCTAAGTTTTGCTTGAACTAATCATATAGGTCGCATATACACATCATCCTAGATAATTAAGAATAAACATTGTGTTCCTAATCATACAGGAAACCCAAATTTTATCTTGGCTGGAAGGGTTGATTTAAATGAGGCCATATAAGATGATCGATAGATTGTCCTTAGATGAATCTTGACTGCAAGTTGAATATTAGGGCTCTTTTTGAGGTCCCCCCTATTTTAAGCTCTTTTAATTACTAATTATTGAATCTTTTATTGGAAGTCTAAACCTAAGGGAAGCTTTAGAGAAGGAGAAGGTTAGCTTCGGAGAGGGAAGGAGAACCTATGAGCAGAGTTTGGTGGAGGGCAATCATAAAGGTTTTCTCCCACAGTAAGGATTTATTATCTTCTTTGAAGTTCATCCTTGAGTTCCTTAGTAGCACTAGGGAGATGATCATCAACATAAGAATTAGGTTCTCTTCCTACTCTAAGGAGGCAGTAAAAGATTCCAGGTTTCTGCTTTACTTGGAGGGTAAAAGGGATTCATGATTCTTCTGCCTCATTGGAAATGGTGGAATGTGTTTTGTAAGGTATTCTCCACCTTGTTGTGGGACCAAAAGGAGAGTCACTTAAATGGTTTAGTGCAAATACTAAAGAGAAGGTGTCCTCCAAGGAGTGGATGTAGGTCAAGTTTGAACCAACCACTATAATTCTTAATGTTCCTTTCTTATTACTTTTTCATTTTTTTTTTTTTGCACTTTAATTTATGTGGTTGATTTGAAATTGGTTAAAATATTTGATATATTTTGTTAATGCTTCTTCATCAAGGGTTGATCTATTATTTTAAAATATTAAAAATAGTTTCAAAAAAAGATTTTTTTATAATTGCTTCCTCCTGCGGGCTAGTTCATAAGGGCTTAAAAACCCCTAACAAACTTTCAATAGAATATTTGGATTGGTTCATTAAAATGAATGGAACAAGTATTCTCACTGAGGATTGAAATTGTTTCCTACACGGTAATCCTAAATCCAAAAATTTTTATTTTAAACCAGAGGACTTAGGCCACATAACATCTTATGGTAATATAACCTAGCTTAGTAGTGGACAAGGAAATTTAGTTTCATGTTCTACTAGACTAGGAGACTAAGGACTGTTTTATGAATTGATAGGTTTTTAGAGTAATTTTTTAATCAACTCGACATCCATTAAATCTGAGTCTGAAAAATCCTTTGATTTTTAAAAGAAGGTGCTTATGTTCTAGGATACAAATTCCTAAGTTAGGGGTTCCTATGAGATACGCTAAGAATTCTCTACAATAAGTTCCAATGGGAATCTTTTATAATCGATCTGAAATCTTAATAACAAAGACAAATGTAAACACAATCATCAGTCTACTAGTAATCAAGTAAAGAAGTGATCTAATTAATTTCTTTGTATTTTCTTTTGATTCAACAAAATTTCCATTTGAATTAATTGTCCTAACTAAATAGTGGAACTCATAGGAGTGTTGATTGACATGGCTTTAATCTATTTCTTAAGGATTCCCTTAATGTATTTTTTGATTGACTAAGGAAAGTTTCATTATCCTTCGATTTATCCTAAACCCAAAAATAAGTTTGTTCTCATGTCATACTCATCTCAAAAATTCCTTACTCAAAATATTTTTGAGAATTCATCACTAAATTTTATACTCGCAAGATTTTCAAACATAATATTTATCAACATTACCTTTTTAGAAATAGGGAGGTGTTTTACACTCCCCTTAATAAAATATCATTCTAATTGGAATGTGCCTGAGCCTTTCATACCATGCACTAGGTGCTTATTCCTGTCCATATAAATACCCTTTTTAATTTGAACAGCATGATCAAGAAAATTAGAGTTTTTGAACCTTAGACACTATTCAACATACACATCATCTTTTTATCATCCCATTCAGAAGCCACTCTGACATCCTTTGGTTATAGTTTGAATCCCTTAAAATAAACAAAGGCTAGTAGCACTCTAATACTTCTAATCTAGCTACAGAGGGTAAAAATCTCTTTAAAATCACTCTTCTATTGATTATACTTCTTACCGCACAAATCTTTCCTTATTCTCATAATACTCCCATAATCATTAATTTATTTTTGAAAACCAATTTAGTTCCAACCACGCTCTGGTCCAAAGGTCTTTCTGTTAGCTCCCAAGCATTATTCCTTATAAATTGATTCAGTTCCTTCTTACATGGATAAGATCTAAAATTCATCAGATAAGGATTGATTTGTAGATTAGTTCTTTAGGATGACTCGATGAATATGCTCCTTCTCTAGGTAAAGGTATTTTTTTATGTTCTTCCTTTCTTCAATGA
>NW_021318681.1:17695-32160 GCF_001605985.2 Dendrobium catenatum
TGCATCAAGATTTCTTTGATTCACCCCTTGCTCGTAAGCAATGAGTGAGCCAAGTAAGTTATCAATAGAATAAGTGTTCAAATCCTTAGATTCAGTGATTGCAGTGATTTTAGCATCATATGACGAAGGCAAGCATCTCAAAATCTTGTTTACTTTTTCATAGTTTGAAAGTTAATTTCCTAATGCATGCAGTTTTGAACAAATTACCTTCTTATATGATTTCTTTTTTGAGTTAGATTATTAATTTCAAAAGATTTTTACCTTGTAATGAGCCCAAGATGGGGTTAACAAGATTAGTTGTTCTACCATTTTTTAGATTTTGATGTTGTTAATTCATTTCTTACTATTTTAAATCTAAATTAAGTTAACTTTCACATTTATTGAATGATGACGACTGATTAAAAAAAACTCTTATTTTTTCCCTTTTTATTATTTTTATCATCTTTCATTATGTTTTTACTTATTTTTGTTATTTTTAACTTATTTTTTATTTTTTTGGGACCTCTTCTAATCAACTCTATCCATCCTTAAAATTTTCAATTTTTTGTTTACATCATCCTAAATGATTTTTGATCATCCTGGATGATACCATCAATTAACTGCTCATCTTTCATCCAGTAACTAATTTGTACCTATTATAGGTGATCATACTGGACGATCCCACAATCTTTATGTATGATCCATGTGGCATGAATGGTTGGATGATTTCAATGCAATTGGCATGATCCTTAATAACTCATCATTCTGGACGATACATGTGTTAGTCCTGGCCGATCAAGCCATTCAATGATTGTATAGGCTAACCCCTTGAGATGATTGCCTGTGTATAATCATTCTCGATGATAGGGTCAACTTTTTGACCAATCATCCTGGACACCATTATTGCACAAATTATTTTGGATGATATCACAATCGTTATGTATAATTTAAATAACTCTTTATAAATATGCTGATTTAAAGCTTTTTTCCTCACTCCAAAACTTCTTTCCTTAATCCCTAGCACTAAAATCTTCTATATGGCTGCTAGTAAATGTTTTAGGTTATTGACTGGAAGTTTCTCTTTGAGAACTATAGATAGTCACTTTAACGAGGCAGTTAATCAGGTTGCTTACAATCTGTATAAATCTTTAGGGATTACAACCTCAAGGATAGTCAATCCCAGCATACTAACCTATTTGGTACTAGATATGTTCGCCCATACAACCCTTACCTTTATTCTGAGTCTCACATTCCCTTTCAATTATGAAATTCTATATGAGTTCTTTGCCATCCTTAGACTTAACTCTGCCTACACTACACTTCAATCACATGTAAATAAATAACCTGTAGAAATTACTTATCAGGACTGCCATAAAATTCTTAAACTTTCCACCATTAGAGACAAGCTTCATGTTTTGGCTTTAGATCTTGATTTCAACTAGGACCTGTTAATCAGTATCTAAAAAACACAAATGTCACTTTTCATTACAGTGCCATTAGTAAATTATTTAAAGATGCTAAGATCATCCAACTTATACTTAAAACTTTTATAATTTTAGAGGCTGGTGTCTGCATTCACATTACCACTGTACTCTCCTTCACCACTTATTATATAATAAACCATATGTATTTTATTGCTACTGATCCTCTATTAACATAGATTAAACACTTAACTATCATTAGGGATGCCAGACATAAGAGAAAACTAAACCTGGCCTAATACACATAATTACCTATGTTCTTAAAACTAAATATAACCTTTAGTATTCTGCCCCATCAAGTTATCAACCTTCCTTCTACACCAATAGCTCCTTCCATGTCCTTCACAGTACTCATCACTATCAGGAGCACGAGGAAGCTGTGGGAGCTGAGAAAGAAGCTATTCTTGAACTAGTTCCTCTTTGTTAGTAGTCACAGCTAGATTAACTGGTAAAACATTTTAATCAGCGGGAAGCCAAATTTGTTTCTTATATCATGGAGCAGGAGTAACAACACACCTAGGATATAACTCATTTTGAGGAGTTCGTAACACAATAATAAAAACATTTAGCTCATTTGGATGATTGCCTAATACAGTAGCAACAATAGTACGACCAGGATATGGATTGGCTCTACGAGTAGTTAGGTGAATCCAAATGCACCTAAGAAATGACATTTCTAATCACTGAAAACTCCACCTATGCAAGCTTTATTGTTTCTATTTAAAGAAGCATCCACATTAATCTTAATCCAGCCAGGAGGTGGAGGAAGCCAAGAGGAACAAAACAACATATCATGCTGATTTACTTTCCAGTTCTCCCAAATTAAATTTGAATGAAAAGAACCAATTGTATAACTAATAGAGTTTGCTGCAATAAACAAACAACTGTCTTCATGATCTCCATGAACAATTTTGTTCATGCTTTTCAAACAAAAAATACCAAAGAGCAATACAGATTACCTATGAAGGGATTAAATACCACAAGACGATGCAATAAAATCTTGCATTCATCAAGAGAATTACTAGTTGGAACAAGGAAATTCCAAGTGCTAAGTCTTTCCAAGACCTTTTTAATCATACCACAATGCGCTACAACATGATTAGCATTTTCAACATTTTCACATCCTCTCGGGTAGCCAGTATACTCAATTAATCTTCTATGCTAATGGAAACAATTATATGGAATAACATTTTTACATAGATGACACCAAAATATCTCAACTTGTGGCCTCAGCTTTAATTTTTTTATCCAGTTCCAGCACTTATCTTCCATATCATCTTCAAAAAGTTTTTGAAAAGCTAATGTTGCAATTAATTTCCCTGAGCTTTTGAAAATCATTTCCAATTGGTCTTTACCAGCTTCTAAATAGATAGGATTCAAAAGAATCAATTCCACTAGTTGCAATCCAAAACAGTACTTTAACATTTCCAGATTCCATTCCCCATTTGAAATGAGAGCTGAAAGATAAGATGAATCTTGATTTAAATCTGAAATAAAAGTTGGCCATCTATTAATACTTTTCTCCATAATCCATATATCATTAGTAGTGTCCTCCTCTTGACCATTATTAATTCTCCATCTCATAATAGGAAGTGGAAATTTTGCTCCATTCACAATTATCTTCCAAGTTGAGGAGTAATTACTTCTACTCCAACAACTCCATATATCATATCCATATTTAGAGATCAATGTCCAATTAAGATGAGATGAGGGATTCTTTATAAAATTTAAAGCAAAGTTAGCCCTCAGTGGGCCTATCCTCTCCAATACAAATTGCGCAACTCTTGCACCTTTATTTTTCAATTTATAGAATGCATCCCAAGCAACATAGTGAATGCTAACCTCCATCCTTCTTATTACATAAAAAATTTCTACACATTTTAGACAACTCATTCAAAACACCCATTGGAACTAGAGAATAAGTAGATAAAAATATAGGTAATGGTAGAAAGGAAGCATTAAACTAAACTAACTTTCCTGATAGTGCAATAAATTTATTTCCCCACATGTTTAGTCTCCCAGCAGCCTTCTCAATCAGATTATTGAAATATGTACTAACAATCCTTCTCAAAGCAATTTTTGTTCCCAAAAAATGCAGCTCATTAGCCACTTTTAACCTAAGTATCTTAGATAAAGATCGGACATTCCTTCTTCTTACTGAATTTTAAAATAGCATAGATGATTTGCTCAAATTTATCTTTTTTCCAGTCCAAATATAGTAGTTTCTCAAAATGACATTAATTTTTTTAAGCTTTTACCATTAGCCTCAGAAAAAATGGTTATGTCATCTGCGTACATTAAGTGAGAGATCAATGGAGCATTCAGAGATATCTTAATACTGATCCTACCACCTCTTCAAGAAAATTCTTCATATAGCAATTGAGAGCACATAATAAAAAAGTAATGAGATAACGAACATCCTTGCCTAAAGCCACATCTTGACTCAGTCCAATATGAATTGATACCATTGATCACAAAAAAAAATGTATTTGGATAAATATATATAACACATTAAAATGCAAAAAAAAAAAATTAAAGTGAACAAAAGAACATCAAATTTTATAGTAGTTCAATCTAAACTTGACCTTCATTTATTCTTTGGAGACTCCTCCTCTAGGTATTGCACTAAATTAAAGTGACTCTCTTTTTACCCACACAACAAGGTAGAAAAGCCCTTACAAACTCGATTCCATAAATATGGTGTGGTAGAGAACCATCATTCATTTTCACCCTCTTCATGAAGGTAGAGAACCTTCATCCTTTTTCACCCTCCTGGGGAAGACAGAGAACCTTCATCCTTTTTCACCCTCCTGGTGAAGGTAGAGTAACTTTACCCTTTTTCACCCTCCTGGTGAAGGTAGAGAACCTTGATAGAAAGTTGAAAATATTCCCTCAAAAGTTGTTAGAGGAGATGGGTAGAAATTTGAAGATGATAAAGAGATCCTCACTTTGGGCAACCTTGTGAATCCCTCATAACTCCCCCTCACTAGATCTCTCACTCTTCACTCTCAAAATCTCTCCCAAACCCTAACACTCAATCGACACTCTCAAGACAAATTCATAGCAATGGTATTGAGAGTTAGTTTTTATGACTTCTTATCTAGAAAACATAACAAAAAAACATCAAAAAACTTAAAATTACAAGTGAACCAACTTTAGATCATGGATCATTTGTATGAACAGTTCAATAAATAAAGGTATGAACCTTTACGAACCTAATTTTATACACTATTAGTCATTTGTATGGACTAACATTATACTATATGAATAGTTCAAAATTGAATGTGTTCATCTAGTACAATATGGTACAAACCTTATTTCTCATATTATCAATCATTTGTACGATTTGACATTATATAGTATGAATAGTTAATACAAATCATTTTTCATCTAGTACGATCATGGATAAACTCAATTTCATACTATGTTAGTCGTTCGTGCAAATTCATATCATATTGTACAAATAGTACAAAAATGAAGGAATTTGTTTGGGATGAACTAGTATGAACTCAATTTTGTAAACTGTCAGTCATCTGTATGAATTCGTACCATACTGAACAAACAATCAAAATGAATAAATTTATTTGGGATGAACTAGTATGAACCCAATTTTGTACACTGTTAATTGTCTGTACGATTAGCATCATGTAGTACATTTAGTTCAAAAGTATAATAACATGATTTGATTAACTGTATTTTGGAAAAAAATTTGTTAAATCGTACAGTACGATTATATATCATACATTATGAATAGTTTTTATTTTTTAGTTTTAACTCTCTCACCTTATGTGTGTGTGCACTGTTACCAAATTACAATCACACTCTCAAACTAAAAAAAATGAAAAATAAAGATTTATAGAATTTATTACATGAAATCCTAATCTACTCTATCTTGAAGTCTTCAGCAATATGGAGTATAATTTTCCTGAAATATTAGTACAAACAAAAAAACAAATAGAAAGTGTCTAGTACATGCTTGGAGAAATAATAAAATTAACAGAACAATAATATTTTTCTATC
This sequence comes from Dendrobium catenatum, assembly GCF_001605985.2. Classification (NCBI taxonomy): domain Eukaryota; kingdom Viridiplantae; phylum Streptophyta; class Magnoliopsida; order Asparagales; family Orchidaceae; genus Dendrobium; species Dendrobium catenatum. The sequence continues at coordinate 23,176 of NW_021318681.1, forward strand.
ATCAAATATAACAATCTCAATTTGGATTCATAAGTTGAACAATCTCCCCCTTTTTTTATAATAGAAAAAAATATTTTAATTACAAATAAAATTTCTTTTCTCCTAAACTCCCCATCAATGAATTAAAAATAAAAATCAAGGGGAATAATAAATTTTTTTCTCTCTTGTTAATTTTGACATTTATAAATAAACACAAAAGAAACTAGTATGACAAAAATCATAAGAAAACGAAAATCATAAACCTCCCCTTGAGAGAATTTTTTCATAGAACATAAATTCAAAAGAAACTTAAAATAAAAAAAGAGAAACTAAACACAAACTAGAAGATTTCAAACAAACACAAACAATAACCTCCCCCTTTCATCATCAATAAAAAGAAAAATTTGCTAAAAAAGTAAGTTTCTATAGACAAATCTAATAGATGGTGAAGAAGAAAATTTTAAAATTTTTTTAAAGAAAACATTAAATTCTTTATGGGATAAAGAAAAGACTCAAATTTATAAAAAAAAAAAATAGATAAGAAGAGTTGAACAGGTTCAATGTTCACTCTAGAAAGCAGACATATCAAATATAATAATCACCACAAAATTAATTAAATAGAAATCATAAAGTTTCAAATTCAATAGTTGAAATTATTGTATAATGCAAGGATTTTTCTAAGTATTAAAGATATAGTGGAAAGAAATAAATGAGTGTGTCATTTTTATACCTCTTTATCAATAAGAATTATTTGAGTGGCGAATATTGTGCATCTTTCATGTTAGGCTCATTTTGTGCCTCTTTTCAAATTTGCCACATTTTATTCTTCTTTTGACATTTCATTCTTTCCTCAACCTAACTCAATAAATCTTAGCTTGTGTGATTATCTTCCAAATAAAAGAAAAACTTTTCTTGTATAAAGAATAATCCACAAAATAAAATCCTATTGTTAAGAATAAAATCAACACATTGAATAAGAAAATTAAAGAAAAAATAAGCCACTAATTTTGCAACAATTATAACTATAAGATACAGATCTAGTTGAACATTAAAATGATCTTCTTATCTAAATCTAATTTGTCAATTGATTTAAAGTTTGAGAAGAGAAAATTAATTTTGTTAGGAAATTAAGTTGTAGTAAAAAAATTAAACATTTTTTCTGAGATCAACATTAGTAAATAATATAAACTTAAAGATAATTTAAGAGGATTAATACCAACATAAGATAATAATTTCATTAAATAAAAAAATGCAAATACAAATATTACAAAATATAAACATCTAAATGTTATCACATGATTCAATCACCAACTTTATGAATAATGGATGTTCTTAAAACATGCTAGATGATCCTGGCATGTTGGTTCAAAGAGTGTGCATGTGATATGTGATAGACTGAAGTTACACCTCAAAGAGTTTAATTTATGGTAAACCAGTCAAAATTAGCTCATGAAGTCATAGTGTGTGCCCTTACTCCATAGGTTCTAAGATTTAGAAAAGTGCCTAAATCCTCCTTAGTGATTTCTACTCTTTCTTTAAACACAAATAAGGACATTTTGGTATGGTTTTCTATCATTATTATATTAGCAAGAAAATAGTAAAATGTGTCATAATGAAATTTATAGATTAGAGTGAGAATGAAGGAAATTTTAGTTGAATCAAAAGCGGCATTACAGAAAAATTAATGTCTTCTTGAACAAGAAGATGAGGAGTTATTTTTGACTCAATGAAACAGTTAAATGCTTTTTAATTTTCTTTTGAAAGAAAGTTATCATCTAATTGATTGGAATGAGATGAAGAGCCTTTGGACTGTCTAGCCTATTGACTAGTATTACTGCCATAAGGAGAGGATTGAATCCAATATACTTTAAAAGTGAAAGAAACCATAAAAAAAATTCTAAATTTTCATCAGGGATATTAAGACCTTATTGTTGAGTCTAGTAATTAGGTTGTTAAGCCTAAGTGAATGTCCCAAGGCTACCAAGAGTGGGGTGAATTGGTAGTTTTTAAAAAAAAGCAAAGTTAAAATTTAAGACTTATTTTTAAAAATTATTGAACCGAAATAAAATCTCTTTTAAATTTTATAGAAAAAGGTTTTTCAACCACAGAGTTTTTAAAACTGAAATAGAAAGTATTTTAAAAACTTCTCAAACAAAAACAGAATCTTAAATCAAACTATGATTCACCATAAGAGAAATGAAGTATGAAAATTAAATGAGAAAGAACATTAAGAACGAACATACATAATTTTATAGTGGTTCGGTCAACTTGTCCACTCCCTGGAGCCTCTCCTCCGAGTATTTTACTAAACTCAGTGTCTCTCATTTTACCCCCACAGTAAGGCAGAGAAGCCTATACAAAAACTGCTTTCCATCGATCTCGGTGAGGCAGAGAACCCAACTCCTTTTGCATCCTCTTGAAGCAGGTTGCGAACCAAACTCCTTTTGCTTCCTCCTGAAGTAGGCAGAGAACCAAACTCCTTTTGCTTCCTCAAGAAGCAGGTAGAGAACCTTGATAAGTTATTGAAGTAGACCTCTCTTAAACCTCCAAGGAAATAGGGATGATGACCAAAGAAGATGACTCAAATCCTTGCTTGGATCACCCTTTGTGAAATCCCTAATAAACTCCATCTCATAAGATCCTCTGTCTCTCCCCTGCTCTCCCTCTCCTCTTGGCTCTCTCAAGTCAGGACAGTAGGAAAAAATGTTCTCTTGATAAAAATAAGAGTTCTTTTAAACAAGAGCTCCAAATTAGCCCTAATTAGCAACTAATCATCAAATATCTTCCAAGATGATCTACCAATCTTCCCGTACAATCAGTTCAAATTTTGCTCAATCAGCTAGGATGATTTGGAAGAGTCTGAATGATTAGAAGGTTATTTTGTTTAGATCATCGAGGATGGTAGGATATCATCCTGTATTATTAGTTCAAATCATCAAATATCATCTAGATCATCGCCCTAGATGGATGTCAGGATGATGGAAAAATAACTAGATCGTCGAGGACAATCTCATGATTGTCCAAGATAATCTCAATATCATCTAGGTTAATTAGTAAAAAATTGGCAAATATTATCCAAAATATTGCCCCGAATGGATGTCTAGATGATGAAAAAATAAACTGATCATCTAAGCTGATCTCGCGATCATCTCAGGTGATAAATTCAATTTAGTATATATCATCTGGAGCATCGCCCTGAATGGAACCAGGCCAATTTTTTATTATCTAGGAATAACAAAGGTTTGTTAACTGATCATCCCAGACGATCTTGTGATCATGTAGGATGATATGATCGAGCAATCAAACCTAAATTTATTTCCTTAATTACCAGATTAATTTAGGTATAATTATGTTGCATCATCTAGGATGATGTCCAGGATGATATCCTAAAATAAAAGATGCCTAAATAGATATGATGGCTAATTCTTTCTAATTTGAGCCTATCATCCCAGATAATACTAATATTATCCAGGAAAATTTGCTTAATTAAGGCTGCCATAACAAGGATGCCCTAATTAAGGTTTTTATTTTTAACTGATAGTTCAAGATAATTTTAGGATCATCCTGGACGATGTGATCAAAATAAAAAACACTAATCAAATAGACAAAATTATTTCCAAGTGTGTGTGTGCAAGGTTACTTAGCATCATGACTCAAAATATTACAATGGACTTAAGAAAGGTAAAATATACTTAACATACATTACAAGTTGACTCAATCCTAATCTACCCAATCTTGAGCTGGTTTAATTTGTAATTTTATCTAGTGAACCTATAATGTTAGTAGGAAAGGCAGTCGTAGAAAAATAAAGTTGTTTGTTATCATCAAAATTTTATTCCATGAAATTAGAATCACAACAATCTCCCCCTTTTTGATGATGACAAACAAAAAATAATTAAAGCAGTTTAATAGAAACAGCGTGAATCAAAAAGTTTAAATTTTACTAAGGGACAAACATAGTACAACATAAAATAGTACTTCTAAGCAACATAAAATAGTACAAGTAGTCCCCTTCTTGACATCACAAAAATGAGGAGGGAACAAAACATAAATAAAAAAAAACTACTAAAAAGGATAAAGTACATCATAGAAAAAGCAATGCAAGAAACTAAAAAAAAAAGAAGGATGACCCTTGATCTTCCAAAGAAGGTGGTGGTGGCGATGGCTAAAAGAAAATTGAAAGAGTAGCAAATTGCTCCCCAAACTAGGCCATGTTCTAGTTGTGCTGGTGCTACTGATGAGCTATAGACGAGTCAATGTGAGCAATGTAGGATTCAAACTAAGTATCCCACAAGTTAAACTGCTCTACTAGGTGATTCAGGTGTTAAGACAGTTGCTATTAGCATATTTTACATTCTTGCAACTTATATAGTTTTGATGATTCCAAATATTATTATTTTATGTGTAGTTATCTCCTAACACTTTTTGGAAGATTTGTTTTTGCTCTTGTGTGTACTAACATTTCAGAAAAATTGAACTCCAAACTATGAAGACTTCAAATCAAATTCAGCATACAATCCTTTACAAATTAAAGCTTTAAATTGTTTTTTGAATTGAGAGAGAGAGAGTAATTGTAATTGAGTGAATAAAAACACACACACACACACACTTAAGGAGATCTTACAAAATTTGTACTGATCGTACGGGACGAACCTAGTTTATACGGGACAATCAGGTTAGTTATCTCCTCATAGGAGCAATGGATTGAACATGAGTTGAGGAAATTTTTCTAAGTCCTGATCGTCTGGGACGAAATTATTTTCGTCCTAGGATGAGTTGGGCTCTATAAAAATTTTATTCAAACAAAATCTATAATTGTTCCAGGACGACTTAAGCTCTGTAAAAATTTCATCCAGACAAAATCCAAATCATCTAGGATGAATTCTTCTTTGTAAAAAATTTCATCCATACGAAATGTATTATCATGCCAGGACGAGTTGCTCTCTGTAAAAGTTTCATCCGGACGAAGTCCTGTTCATCCCAGGATGATGTGAACGGACTTACCACAGTTGGTTACGTCCTGCAGTTATTAGGGAACCGACCTATGGTATAACTGATCGTACCAGATGAACCTAGTTCGTATGGACAATGATCGTGTACTAATATAATTCATACTAATATATATCAGGATCGTTTCAGACACTTTAAGTAAAATAATCCAGGACGATCCATGATCATACGGGACGATTCATTTCTTGTTGACTTGTAAAATTTGCAGTTTTGGACGATTTTTCTTGTCTCTCTTATATATAGTCCAATTTAGACTTCCACCCAATCTTTTCGCCATTCAATATTCGTGCCTATTGAAAGAAGAGGCAAGGAGAGAGTGTGAGAGAGCATTAAAAGGAGGATTCCTACCACTGGAGCTTGAAGGTTTCACTTGGTGTTCGATGGTATGAATCTCTACTTGTGATTTGGGATTACTTCACTCTTTTTTTTCTTCCTTCTAGATTTCTTGTGAGGAGTCTGTCAAGGAGATCCGGTTCTCTGCCGACACTTGGAGAGTGTGAACAGCTGAAGGGTTCACTGCTCATACTTGGATAGTGTGAACAACCGAAGGATTCTCTGCTAAGATTAGGAGAGTGTGAAAGGATGAAGGGTTCTCTGCCCATACTTGGAGAGTGTGAACAGCCGAAGGGTTCTCTGCCCACACTAGGAGAGTGTGAATGGATGAAGGGTTCTCTGCCTACACTACGAGAGTGTGAAAGGATGAACGGTTCTCTGCCAACACTGGGGATAAGAGTAAAAGGAAGACTGTTCTCTACCGCACCGGGTAGTGGTGGAAAGAGTTTATGTAAAGGCTTCTATGCCTTGTGGGTGTTAAAGGAGAGTCACTAGTGGTATTAGTGCAATACTCGGAGGGTGCCTCCACGGAGTGGATGTAGGTCTGGGTTTGACCGAACCACTATAAATCTGGTGTTCTTTACTTTTCCGCTTTTTATTTTGTTTATCATTTATAACTTGGGGTTGAAAAATATTTTTCTAAAAAATTCACTAATAATTAAGTTTTAATTTCCAAAGTTTAAAAAGAGGGTTCAAATTTTTAATTACCAATTCTGATCCCCTCCTCTTTGTTAGCCACTGCCCCCCCTCTTGTTTAGCCATTGGGACATAAGCTTGGGTTTAACAACCTAATTTATTATGAACGAATCTCAACAAGTGGTATCAGAGCCTTATTTCAAAATCATAAGTTTAGAGTACTTTTGGTTAACGTAGATGGCTACATTTGAAAACAAAAACATATATGAGGGTTACTCTATTATTAGACCTCTACTGTTTGACAATATACCTTTTGATTTTTGAAAAACACGCATGTCTACTTTCTTACAGTCACTTGATTATCATATGTGGATCTTAGTCCAGGAAGGATATACAAAACCAACTAGATTAGTTGATCGAGTTAGAGTTGAAACACCTTTGGCAGACTGGATAGTATAAGAACGTGACTTAACACAACTAAATGCTAAATATTTGAATAGTTTCTTTTGTGCTTTAAAATCAGAAGACTACATACAGGTTTTCACTTGTAAAAGTGGAAAGGACAATCATAATTAAGAAATGATATCTTAATAATAAAATCATTTTTGAATTTTGAGAGAGAGAGTCTGAAATTTTAGAGAGAGAAAATTTCATTTTTTCAAATTTCTGTTTAGCGGTTTATATTCGCCTGCGCGAATGTCGGATGACGATCGCCGGCGTTCTGCCGGCGATTGTCCCTTAGTTGATAAAGCATCTTCGCTGATCAAAACGGATAACAACATCATCATCCGGCAAGGTCAGTATAAGGATTTATTTAATAATTCTGTTTCTTCGAACCATGCTTTGGTTGCAGGTAATCCAAACTTTCCTAACTCTGGCAATGGAGCTTCTTAGAGAGATTAATCATTTTCAATCTGGTAATTCGAATCATTAGAGAGCTTTGGTAACTAATGAAAATTCTAATCCCATTCCAAAAACAGACAGCTTTGTGGAAGGTAAAGGCATAGGGATCATTCAGCTAGATAAATCTGTAACTCCGAAAAGATTAAAACTATCTTCATCTACACTTGATAGTAATACATCTTCTTCTAGAATAAAGATCTTTGTTAACCGTTTTGTGAACTCAAATGCAATCCCTGGACTTCGTCGCAGCGTGATAAATGCCAGTACTCAAGATCGGTTAAACGAAAATCAACATTCTGATTTTTCGAATAATTTTATATCAAATGTAGACAAGATAGTCGAGGTAATGCCAAAGCCTTCACCTGCTAATGCTATCAATCCATGGAGCAAAAAGGCTTACATTATGTTGGATTTTAAGGAGGAAGAAGTGATGATTTCTGAAGATGGTAAAGAAGTTATTTTAAATCAGGATACTGAAGAGAAGAATTCGAAAATCCTATCAAAATCTCTTGTTATAAAAATCTTCGTTAGAGAATTACCTTCAAGTACAGTGGCATGGGAATTAAGGAAACAATGGAAACAATTTGGTCAATTTCACTTTACTACCTTGGGTAAAGGATGGTACTTATGTTCTTTTTCAACGGAAGATATGATAGATTCAGTACATTCAGGAGGACCTTGGTTCGTCAATGAACACATTGTAGGGATGGAGAAATGGACCCCAGAATTCAACTCAACTACAATGGAAGGTCTTACTTCTCCCATCTGGATCAGAATGCCGCACTTACCATTGCAGTGCTGGGTTGAAAAGAATGTGGCATGTATAGCTTCAAGAATTGGTAAACCAATAATGCTAGATGGAAATATGTTTCATTGGGGAAAAAGAGAATTTGCTATAGTTTGTGTAAGGATCAAACTCGGTCAACAACTCCCTTTAGGAGTTTGGGTGGATAGCATGGGAGGAAGATTCTTCCAAAAAGTAGAATATGAAAAAATTTCAAATTTTTGCTTTATATGTGGAAGAATAGGCCACATTGAAAAGGATTGCATCAAAGTGTATAAAGACAATAAAGTCTTGGAGAAAGAAATCAAAAGTACCATTAATGCAACCTTATCAGATCCAGATATTCAGGAAAATTCCTCTTATGGGCCATGGACTTTAGTTTCCAATAAAAAGTCTAAATTTTTCAAGTCTAAGACCAACCTGAAAAACCAAAAATCATTCAAATATGTGGAGAAGAAACCTTTTCCAGTTATTAAAGAATCGGCTGATATGATTCCTAATCCAGTTGGTTTAGAGAAAGATATCCCAGGAAGGGTTAATCCTTCTAATTCTACTCAGAAGTTTGATGGAATAATTTTGGATGTAAATTCTAGAAAGACAAATCAATCTAATTCCATCCAATTGGAAAGTTTAAACATAGAGAAGATAGGTTCTATGGAACCAAGGATTCTTCCTCTATTGGATCAGAACTTAATGACAGAGAAAAATTCTTTATTAACGGAACCTATGCTAGGTTCTATTGATCCTTCTAATGGGAAGGGTTGCTTACGAACTCAGATAGATCCGGTGGGATTATCTACGAACTCAAGTATTCCCTACCAAAGATCTGACATCAATTCGAAGAATTGTTTACCTTCTATAGAAGTGAACCCTGCTCCTGAAAGTTCCATAAAAATTTTTCTTAAGGCTCCAAATAAAATTGAAATTCGTAATTCTGGAGATGCTGAATCAATGTCTATTGTTAACAGTGAGAATACATCTTTGGTTATAGAAATAAGGATACCAGAAGGTAATCTGGAGGAAGATCAAGAAATTACTAATCCTGTTTTTCATAGTAATAAATTTTCCCTGCTGAATGCATTACTTGATGAAGGGAAAGCTGATATTCCTCTTAACAATCAAAAGGTGGAAAATCTGGAAGAAGGAGAAATCATTGATAAGAAAGATGAATGTCATGAGACAGCAGTTGCAAATTCCATTCTTTGTAATATTGAAGACAAAGCTGTTTCTGATAATTTCATATCCAACTCCAAAAAGGTAGTCTTCATTCCCAAAAAATCAAATTAGCCAATGAAATGAAATTCCTGGGGCCCCTTAGTTCGTCATCTAGAATGACAAGA
>NW_021318681.1:32873-38883 GCF_001605985.2 Dendrobium catenatum
AAACATCAAAAGCTTGAAGATCTTAAGAAGATTCTAAAGAAGGAAATAGAAGATTTACAAATCGAGGAGGCTTCAGATCATAACTTTCCTATCAGCAAGGGTATGCTACTTAGAAACAAAATTTCAGAATTTAACTCTACTCTTGCTAGACTTAACACTTGGTGGAAACAAAGGGCTAAATCTAAATGGTTGAAAGAAGGTGATTTAAACTCTTCATTCTTTCATGCTTTTGCTAATGGGAGGAGGAATTACAACTTTATAAGACAACTGAAAAATGAAGAAGGAGATTTGTTTGATGATCCCGAAAAAATTAGAGATTGTTTTTCTCGGTTCTTTAAAGAAAAATGGAAACAAAGGGATTGCTTATTAACAAATTGGTCAGAATTCAATATCTGTCTTAACAACGAAGATTGTATTTTATTGGATGCTGACTTCTCTCTAGTGGAACTAGAGGTGGTTATTAAAGAGCTAGGGAATAACATTGCACCAGGAATGGATGGGATCACCTATTCTTTCTTTAAAGCTTACTGGGACATCATCAAAAATGAAGTTTGGAATGCAATTCTTCTTTGCTTTAAAACTGGTAAAATGTCTTCTTCTTGGAAGGAAACCTTGGTAATTCTCATCCCTAAGATAAACAATCCTATTTCTCCTTCCAATTTCAGACCTATCAGTCTTTGTATGTCTATTTACAAGATAGTTGCTAAAATTCTTTTAAATAGACTTATGAAAGTCATACATGTACTCATATCTGAAGAACAGATTGCTTTCATCAAAGGTAGAGCCATTTCAAATCATGTTCTCCTTGCCCATGATTTTTTTCATAAATTTAGATTCTCTAAATCTAAAAGAGGAATGGTAGATGCTAAACTTGATATGGAACAAGCTTATGACAGTATGTCTTTGGATACTCTCAAACAGGTATTAATTTTATTTGGCTTTCCCAGAAATTTCTCTAATCTGATATTGGATTGTGTCAGAGATCCTATCTTCATGATTCAAGTGAATGGTGTTATCTTGGAAAGAATTATTGGAAAAAGTGGCTTTAGGAAAGGATGCCCTTTATCACCTTATCTTTTCATTCTATGCTCTCAATTACTCTCTAATGCATTTATAATAAAAGGTAATAACTTGGGATTAAAGTTGGCTCCTTCGGCTCCAAGAATATCTCACTTACTTTATGCTGATGACATCTTAATTTTCTCAAACACTAAAGATAGTAATATCAAGAATATCAAGGAGATAATGACGAACTATTGTAGATGGACTGGGCAAATCATCAATATCAATAAATCTTCCTTGTTATTCAGTAAAAATACTTGTAGAAGAAGGAAGAAAAGGATTTCGAAGCTATTGGGAGTAAAAGAAGCCAAAGATTTTGTTTATCTGGGAATCAAAATTACTCAAAGAAGAATGATAGCATAAGATTTTTCTATTATCCTGGAAAAAGCAGCCAATAAAATGAACATTTGGGGTAAGAGATTCATTTCCACTGTAGGAAGAATCATACTCATCAAGTCTGTAGTTCAATCTTTACATATCTATTACCCTTCTTTAACTTTGATACCGAAATTGGTACTAAAAAAACTGGAGAAATTATGTAGAGATTTCATTTGGAACAAAGGTGATGGTAATAATGGCTTACACTATGTAGCTTGGAAAGATATTTGCAAACCATACAAACATGGAGGCTTGGGCATCAATTCTGCAATTGATTCAGTGGAACCTCTAAGAGCTAAACTGGTATGGAACTTCTATAATGATCCTAACTCTTTACTCTCAATATCCATAATTGCTAGATATGGTAATAAAGTCTTTCATTCGGCTAGTATTCAAAATCCATCTCCAACTTGGAAACTGTTTCTAAGTGGAGCTAATGCTTTAAATCATATTGTGAGATGGAATATTAAAAATGGAGCTTCTATAAATACCATGAAAGATATTTGGTTATATGATAGAAAACTGGAATGTTGGCCATCATTTATTTCTACAGACATTGATAACATTACCAACCTTTCTCACTTCATCTCGGAAGGCACATGGAATGTTGATGAACTAAAAAATTACTTCGGTATTGATTTAGTCCTCTTAATTTGCAACCTGAATATTGAGAATTAAATTCTGGAAGATAAAATGGAATTACTAAATTCCCACTCAGGTAATACAATATCAGCAATGGTCAAAAGCAAAAAATCTGAAAAGAAAGAAAGTGATGTAAGAGGTATTATTGGCTGGAGCTGTCTAAAGAAGCTAAAATTGAACCCGAGGATATATCTTTTTTGGTGGAGGCTTCTTAATAATGCTATTCCAACTAGAGACTTCTTGTTTCATAGAAGATTAAATGATAACAACCTTTGTCCTAGAGGTTGTAATATGGTAGAAGATGCAAATCATTTAGCTGCTAACTGTAGAAAATTAAAGGAGATTATCAAAAAGGCTAACAGTTGGGGTTTTTTTATACCCTCACTACAGAATTTGGAAGAAATTCAATCTTTTTTGAAAGACCACAGCAATTATAATTTCTTCTTACAAAATCTTTATTGCTCTATTATTTTTACATCCTGGAAGAGTAGAAATACTCTTATTCATGAAGGTAAACAAATGGATGTTGGGTTCATTGTGACTAATGCTATTTCTTATGCATCTACTTCATTCTTCTTTATACATTCGGACCACTGGAATGCCAACCAGCCCATGCTGAATTCTTCTTTTCGGCATCCCCCTCCACCCGAATGGATCAAAATTAACATAGATGCTTCTCTTCATTGCTCCAACAAAGCTGGAATAGGAGGTATCATAAGAGATCACGAAGGAAGAATGATCTTAGCATACGGATTCCCTCTATTGCATTGGGATATTGGCAAACTGGAATGGATGGCAGTTCGGTCAATTAGAAATTTCATTGAAGATTGGAAACTCAACTCTAAAGGTATAATTGTGGAAGGAGACAACTACAATGTGATGGATTACTTTAAAAATTTATCTAAATTGGACATAAGACGATTGGATAAAGCATCTTTAGAAGACTTGGACTTCATCAACAATTTTGAGGTAATTTTATTCAATTTTGTTAAAAGAGATTGTAATAAGTTAGCACATTGGTGTGCTAACCAAGCTTTATCTAGTAACTTTAATTGGGATACTCTAGAAGTTAATAAGGTCCCTCCTACCTTTTTTTCTTTGTTAAAGGAGGAAAGTGATAGGCTCTCTATCACTTAGTTTCTTGCTTATTGCTTACGAGCAAGGAGTTAACCAAAGAAAGATTGATGCAGGTGAACCACGAAGGGAGAAGAACATAACACTGAATGTGAATACTCACAACCTAAGGATGAAGAAGACATCATATTGATCACTAGACAATTCAGAAGCTTTCTGAAGAGAAAGCAGAAGAAATGCCAGCAATGGAATAGAGGTAAATTCAATAGAAATGCCAAAGATTCAAATGAAATTATTTATTATGAGTGCAGGAAACCTGGACATATAAAGACGGATTGCCCAAAACTCAAAGTTAATCCTAACAAGGAGAAGGTAGAGGAGAAACCAATTGTGAGGAAGGTCAAGAAGAAGTTCCAATGAGCTTTTTGGGCGGACTCAGCTTTGGATTCATCAGAAACAGAAAAGGAAGAGGAAGTCACTAATTTATGCTTAATGGCCGACAATCTTGATCAGTCAGATCAAGAAGAGGTATGTGACTTAACTTATGACGAACTTTTTGAAGTTTCTGAACAAATGCATGAATCATATAGGAAAATGAAGAAAATGCATGCTAGCCTTAGTTTAGAATTAGAAGAGCTTAAAAAGGAACATGAAATCCTTAGGAAAGATCATGCATTGATTGATAACAATCACATGAAATTACTTGATGAGTTTGATGACTTGAATAAAAATTATGAGAATTTAAATCATCCTATACAGAACTCGAGAAAGATTTCAGAAATTCTAAGGATGAATTTGAGAGCAAACTTTATATAACCAATTATACAAATCAAATTTTGGAAGATATGAATTCATTTTACAAATTAACAATAAATGCTCTCGAGGATAATAGGATACCTCCTAAACTTGAAGATTTTACTAATCCTATTATGTATCTTAAATTTATGCAATCCCTTAAAAGACAGATGAATGTTAGAAGACCTAGGAATCCATTTTCTAAAGTAAAATGTAATAATTATAGATTGTTTGGACATATAGCTCACACCTTCACTTTGAAGATGAAAGATAATTTGGTGTGGAGACCTAAGATGCATAAACTTAGACATATCATACATGCATCTGATAATAAATCGCTAAAAGGTGAACCCAACCAGGTCTAACATTTGATAATTTTGCAGGATCTCTCTCACGCAAGACCTCATGAGAGCATATGGTACCTAGACAGCGGATGTTCAAAGCATATGACTGGAGATACTGCTCAATTCATAAAGCTGGAAGCTAGGAGTGGAGGAAAGGTTACACTTGGAGATAACATCACAAGGAAGGTGGTTGGATCAGGTATGATTGGAAATTTTAAGAATTTTTTCATAGACAATGTGTTATTGGTAGAAGGCTTAAAGCATAATCTGTTAAGTATAAGCGAGCTATGTGATAAATGTTATTGTGTAAATTTTTTTCCTACTAGTTGTATATTAAGCCTAAATGATAAAGATGTTTTGAATGGAAAAAGGGTAAACAATGTTTACATGCTAGATTTAAATTGCATTAATTATCCTACTGCTTTTTGTTTGAAAACTGTATCTGATGAGTCATGGCTATGGCAAAGGGGACTTTATAATTCTAGCATGAAAAACCTTGGGAGGATTACCCAAAAGAACTTAGTGAGAGGTATACCTAAACTAGACTTTACCAAGGATCACCTTTGTGATGCATGTCAACTAGGAAAGCAAGTGAAGACCTCTTTTCAGTCCAATAAGAATCTTAGAATAAGTAAACCTTTAGAGGTTTTGCATATGGATCTTTTTGGACCAGTTGGAACTATGAGTCTAGGAGGGAAGGTATACGGATTTGTAATTATGGATGATTACTCAAGATTCACATGGGTTAGATTTCTATTTCATAAGAGTGAATCATTTGAGGAATTTAGAAATTTTTCTACTTGGATTCAAAGAAAATTAGGGTGTGAAATTATTTCTATTCAAAGTGATCATGAAGGAGAATTTGAGAATGAGAGATTTGAAGAATTTTGAAAGGAGAAAGGAATTGATCATAACTTTTCTGCACCTAGAACCCCTCAGCAAATGGGATAGTCGAAAGGAAAAATAGAACATTAATAGAAGCCGCCCGAGCAATGTTGGCGGAATATTCACTTCCTAAATATTTTTGGGCTAAGGCGATTAGCAACTGCAATGTTATTGTTCTTTTAATAGAGTGAATGTAGATCTAAGTTAATAAATCACCTAATGTGAGTTTGGCTAAAGAAATCCATTTCTTAGGTAGAAACACGATAAGAATCACTAATTTGTCTATTTGTATGATTTTTGTTGCAAGGTGTTCAGTGTTTCATTAATAATGGAACTGCCTTAGAAAATTTGATCCAAAATCAAGATGAGAAAATTTTTTCTTGGTACTCAAGTGTTGGAAAAATTCTATATAAGTATTCAATAGAAAGAACTTTTTTTGGTAATTTTTGAGGAGTACACCGTTGTATTTGATGATCTAGAAATATAGAAATCAATATTACAGAAGTTTGAAAATTGAAGATAACTCCCAAAGATTGAAATAATTGACTCGGAAGAAAACATTGGAAGAATTGTGAAGAAAATTTTGGCAAGAAATAGAACGCTTTGCCTAGTAGATTTGAAGATTTTCTAAAACCACCCAAGGCGAATTGGATCATAGGTGCCAAGTAGAGTGTAGGACTAGGCGGCGATTAATAGGAAGTCAATCATTCAGCTTTTCATTTCAACTATTGACCTAATAATATTGATCAGCATTTTTCTAATGAATTTTGGATTTTGGCCATGCAAGAAGAGCTGATCAATTTGGTAAGAAATAAATTTGGGAATTAACT
>NW_021318681.1:39228-42252 GCF_001605985.2 Dendrobium catenatum
TGAAATGTACAATGCTAAACCTGTTAGTACACCAATGAGTTTCTCAGTTCTATTGGGTAAGGACACTGAGAGAAAATCTATTGATCAAAAGAAATTTAGAGGGATAATTAGATCTTTACTTTACTTGACTGCTAGCTGACCTGATATAATATTTAGTGTTTTATTATGTGCTAGATTTCAATCACATCCAAAAGAATCACATTTGACAGCAATGAAAAGGATTTTAATATATATGTTAGGAACTCAGAACTTAAGAATTTGGTTATCTTAAATTTCGCTCTTCATTTGAAATAATTGGTTATTCAGATTCTAAATTTGCAGGATGTAGGGTGGATAGAAAAAGCACTTCTAGAACATGTCAATTCATTGGAAATTCTTTAGTCTCTTGGTCAAGTAGAAAACAAAATTTAGTAGCTCTATCTACTGCAGAAGCTGAATACATTGCATTAGAAAATTGTGCAGCACAAGTACTTTGGTTGAAACAATAGTTGATTAATTTAGGATTGTCTATAGGCACTATTCCAATTTATTGTGATAACATTAGTGCTATTTGCATCTCTAAAAATCCTATTCAACATTCAAGAACCAAACACTTAGACATAAGACATCATTTCATAAGGGATCATGTATCCAAGAGAGAAATTGAACTCATTCATGTTACAACTGAAAATCAACTTGCAGACATTTTTACAAAACCTTTAGCCTTTGATACTTTCAGTGCATTAAGAACAAGGCTTGGTGTTATTGATTTAAATGCTTAAATAAAAATGTTTTTCTACAACATTGATGTTTGTTTTTCTAGTTAATGTTTTTTGTGTTCGTTATGAGTTCTTAATCTTATTTTTGTGTGATTTGTTTTTAATCTGTGTTTTATTATTGTACATGGTGTTTTGATGTGTCTTTTAAATTTTTAGTTTTTGTTTGTGTGCAAAATCATTAAAAAAAAATCGTTCGGGACGAAAAATTTTTGTACGGAACGATTTGTATAATGTGTTAGTGTCAGATTTTAAATCTTTTCCATGCAGTTTTTCAGTGTTTAATGGTCACTTCGTCTGGACGATCATTATGATTGTACGGGATGATTTGTTTTTCAATCGATGGGACGAATGAATGAAGGGGTTGAATGGATAAGGTAGTTTTTAATAAGAATTTTGTACGTAAGAACCTTTAGTTCGTCTGGACGAACACATGTCGGTTAGATGTAGGGGACGGTTTCAACTGCCATTAAAATGATATAAGTTGTGATCATCCCGGGACAAACTCGTCTTTGTCTGTACGATCAGAGTGGTCAAAAGTCTATATGAAAGGACGCTTTGTAAGTCACATTGATTACGAAAAGCCATTTCATTCTAGTCGTATTGGATCGTCTGTATGAAATATTTTCGTACATGACGAACGAAAATTTTGTACGGGATGAATTATTTTCGTATGGTACGAACGAATCATTTTTCAATAAATAGGCGGTCTTTTCAACTCAATTGTCACACGCTAAATATCACTTTCAACTCCTTTCTTATTCTAGATCATTTTGAAATGGCCAGTTCAAGTAAGGGTCAAAAGGTCTTAGCGAAGAAGCCATATAAGAGTTCGTTCGAAAACTTTTTGTCGAAAGCAAATTCGGATTCTTTTCCTAGATTTGCTTCTGCCAAAATCAATCCTTCCCGAATTTTAATTCAAGAAGATATTACCTTTAAGGTAATGCCTTTATTTGCTTTGACTCAGTTTCACATTATCCTTACTCTGGTCCACCTCTGTAACAAAGAAACCTTCCACTACTTTCTAGCCAATATGTCCTTCAATTCTGACCACTCTGTGATTCGCTATTTTATTTTCAAACAAAAAGTTGAAATCACTAAACATGACTTAGGAGCTTTTCTAAATTTAAGGACTGAGGGAAGTAGAGCCCATACCTTAATCACCAATGATACATATAAATGGTATGAAATCAATAGGGTGATTAGAGGAAATGGTTTAACTGTGCATGTGGCTAGGGTATCCGGTCTTGTCCATAATGCATGCATCATCTAGCACGTTCTTAGAACTTCAATCATTCCAAAAGTTGGTGATAGAGTCAATATTACCCCACTTCTTTCTATGGTGACCTTCTTAATCATGAGCAATAAACTAATAGATGAAGCCCAACTAATTCTTAACTATCTTTATGGGCTTTCTGAAATTGGCCATGCAGAACAGAAAAGAAAGAGGAATATTGCTTTAGGACACTTAGTTTCTTATGTTATGGAAAAGAAGTATAACTTTGTTCATCCTGATCAAGAATTTGAAGAACTGCTCTATTACAATGATGGATCATTTAAAGCGATCTTTAAGGAAGAATCAGATAAAGCAAATGTCATCAGTGATACAGAAGAAGAGCCTGAAGGTGCACCTGCTCCTACAAATGAACCAAATTATTAGAATTTGGTTCAAAGATTTGACCAGCTAGAGACTCATTTTGATCAACGCTTCGATCAAATTGAGACTCATCTTCAACAGCAGGCTTCTCAATATCAACATGACATGGGTTATTTGAGGGAAGAAATGAATGATATTAGTACCAATATACTTATGTTGAATACATACTTTAATCTCTTTGGTACTATTAAGATAGTTGCTATTTGCATGCATTACATTTTTGGCAACTTATAAAGTTTTGATGATTTCAAACATTATTGTTCAAATGTGTAGGTATCTCCTAACAATTTTGGAAGAATTGTATTTGCTCTTGTGTATACTAACATTTCAGGGAAAGAACTCCAGACTACAAGGCTTCAAATTAAAATCAGCATGAGATACCTTGAAATTTTTGAAGCTTGCACTTTGCTTAGAAATCAAATTGAAAGGGAGTGATTGTAACTTGAGTGAATAAAAACATGCACACACAAATAAGGAGATCATGTTTAATTTGTGTTGATCGTACAGGACGATTTTCGTTCGTACTGGACGATCAGACAGTTATCTCCTATAGAGCATATGGAACGAATAGAAATTTGTTCGAAAAATTTTCTAAGTCCTTTTCGTCCAGAT
>NW_021318681.1:43117-74426 GCF_001605985.2 Dendrobium catenatum
GACGGTTCTCTGCCGCACCAGGGAGTGGTGAAAAGAGTGTGTTGTAAAGGCTTCTCCGCCTTGCTGTGGGTGCAAAAGGAGAGTCACTATTGGTATTAGTGCAATACTCAGAGGGTGCCTCTGGGGAGTGGATGTAGGTCTGGTTATAGACCGAACCACTATAAATCTGGTGTCATTTACTTTACTGTTTTTACATTTCCGCACTTTCTATTTCAGTTTTAAAAACTCTGTGGTTGAAAAATCTTTTTCTACAAAATTAAAAAAAAAAGGGGGGGGGGGGTCTTAAATTTTAATTTTTTAAACTACCAATTCACCCTCCCTCTTGGTAGCCTTGGGACACTCACTTAGGCTTAACAACCTAATTAATAGACTCAACAGGTACTGCTCCTCCTCCTCCAGAACATGGACCATCTGAGTGATTGTTGCAGTTGATGTTTTATGTTTGTGTTGTTGTTATTTATGTGTTAGTTGTTGTTTGGTTTTAGTAGTTTGATGTATTTCTTCTTTATTTTAGTTGTTGTATTGATATCTTGATGAATACTTGTAATATATTAAATGATATCAATATAAGTTCTTGTGTTTTGATTTGAATTTACTTTTTAAATGTTTGTTAGACTTTATATAAATCATCAGATTTTTAATCTTAATCGTGTTATAACGTGAATTACAAGAAAAATTAAATTCATTAGAAAATCTAATTATTCTAAGTTTAAGTTTTGCTTATAACTTGATATTATTAGAATTTTCAATTTCATGTCCCTTCTTTAGACTGTATTATCGTTAATATTATTATTACAATTGCGATGTTTTCTTATTTTATGTTTCACTTATCAATCATTATTTATGCACTTAGAAAGATTTGAAATTTTAGATTTTTTTTTGGAAAGAATAAAATTAATCTTATAAATTGTGTAAAAGTACAATAAAAAAAATCAAATGAATGCGCAAAGGTTCGCAATGTGAAAAAGAAGCACAAAATAAGCCCAAAGTAAAAATGATGCACAAAAATATGCCACAACTATGAAAAAGATGTGCAAATCGCCACATGTGATAGTTATTTCTTTCCAAACTCTTTTAATCTCTTAATTCAAATTGATCTTATATTTATTTATAATTGATATTGAAATTTAAAATATATAATTTTTATTTATCCTTATTGTAATGATTTTCTCTATCTTAGTGTCTAAACTGACTCATGTCTTTGATAAATTCTTTTTATTATCTATGTTATATCACTTCTTAAATTATAAGAATTTCTATGATTTGCCTAATGTTTTAATTTTATTTGCATAAGTTATTTCAATCACTGTTAAGATTATTTATCAAATGATTTTTATATCTCTGCTTACATTTCATGTTTTTCTTTCCTTCTTCTTCACTTTTTGCTGTTGTCAAAAATGTGGAGAAATTATTTCTTGAATTGTGTCATGTGTCTTGTGAGTCCTTTATCTTGTGATTAAATTATTTGTTGAATTATGTATTGTGTCTTGTGAGTCTTGTATCTTGTGTTAGTAATTGTGTTTATTTTGTTTTTATGATTATGTTCTTATTTTATTTTGTATAAAAATTTTTAAAACAAAAATAATTTTTGAATCAATGCCTCCTTATTTTCATGCATTCATCAATTTAGGGGGAGTTTAGGAGATCCTTAGAATTTGAAATCCTACAAACAATAATTATTTTGCCATCATCAAAAAGGGAGAGATTATTAAGAGAGTTGCTATTAGCATGTTTTAAATTCTTGCAACTTATATAGTTTTGATGATTCCAAATATTATTGTTTTATGTGTAGCTATCTCCTAACACTTTATGGAAGATTTCTTTTTGCTCTTGTGTGTACTAACATTTCAGGAAAATTAAACTCCAAACTATGAAGATTTCAAATCGAATTCAGCATACAATCCTTTGCAAATTGATGCTTTAAATTATTTTTTTAATTGAGAGAGAGTGATTGTAATTGAGTGAATAAACACACACACACACACACACACTTAAGGAGATCTTACAAAATTTGTACTGATCGTACGGGACGAACCTAGTTCATACGAGACGATCAGGTCAGTTGTCTCCTCGTAGGAGCAATGAAACGAATAGGAGTTGAGGAAATTTTTCTAAGTCCTGATCGTCTAGGACGAAATTATTTTCATCCTCGGATGAGTTGGGCTCTAAAAAAATTTCATTCAAACAAAATCTATAATCGTTATAGGATGACTTAGGCTCGGTAAAAATTTTGTCCAGACGAAATCCAAATCATACCAGGACAAATTCTTCTATGTAAAAATTTCGTCTAGATGAAATTCATTATCGTGCTAGGACGAGTTTCTCTCTGTAAAAATTTTGTCCGGGCGAAGTCCTGTTCATCCCAGGACGATGACCACAGTTGGTTACATCCTGCAGTTATTAGGGAACCGACATATGGTATAATTGATCGTACCGGATGAACCTAGTTAGTACGGGACAATGATTGTATATGAATATAGTTCATACCAATATACATAAGGATCATTTCCAACACTTTAAGTAAAATCATCTAGGATGATCCACGATCGTACGGGACGATTCATTTCATGTTGACTTGAAAAATTTGCAGTTTTGGACGGTTTTTCTTGTCTCTCTTATATATAGTCCAATTTAGACTGCCACCCAATCTTTTTGTCATTTGATCTTCGTGCCTATTGAAAGAAGAGTCAAAAATAGAGTGTGAGAGAGCATTCAAAGGAGGATTCCTACCACTGGAGCGTGAAGGATTCGCTTGGTGTTCAAAGGTATGAATCTCTACTTGTGATTTGAGATTACTTCACTCTTTTCTTTCTTCCATTTAGATTTCTTGTGAGGAGAGTGTGAAAGGACGAAGGGTTCTCTGCCCATTATTGGAGAGTGTTAACAGCCGAAGGGTTCTCTGCCCATACTAGGAGAGTGTGAAAGGACGAAGGATTCTCTGCCCACACTAGGAGAGTGTGAAAGGATGAACGGTTCTCTGCCAACACTGGCGATAAGTGTAAAAGGAAGATGGTTCTCTACCGCACCGGGAAGTGGTGGAAAGAGTTTATATAAAGGCTTCTCCGCCTTGTTGTGGGTGCTAAAGGAGAGTCACTAGTGGTATTAGTGCAATACTTGGAGGGTGCCTCCTGGTAGTGGATGTAGGACTGGTTTTGACCGAACTACTATAAATATGGTTTTCTTTACATTTCTGGTTTTTATTTTGTTTATCATTTACAACTTGTGGTTGAAAAATCTTTTTCTAAAAAATTCACTAACAATTAAGTTTTAATTTCCAAAGTTTAAAAAGAGGGTTCAAATTTTTAATTACTAATTCACCCCCCCCCCCCCTCTTGGTTAGCCACTGGGACATAAGCTTGGGTTTAACAACCTAATTCATTGTGAACGAATCTCAACAACAGGTGTATGTGCTCGTGGAGTGGAGCAGGTGCAGGAACAAGTATAGGAGCTACCTCCTCCTCAGCTCCCTCAGGTTCCTCATACTCCAGGTAGAGATGAGTACTGTGAAGAACATGAAATGAATTATTGGAATAAAAGGCAAGATGAAAGTTTGAAGGGGAAAGATACTAGAGGTTGTATTTGGGTTCCAGGACATATGTTATTATGTGTCCTAAGGCAAGACTAGGCTTCCTTTTATGTCCTAGATCACTAATGCTCATCAGGTGCTCAATGTATCAAATAATCAACATTAAATTCATGGTGGTCCAAGATGTAAAAAGTGGTGATCGAAAGGAGTGGAGTGATGTAAATATGATCACCAGCTTTCAAAACAACTAAGGTACGAAGGACATGTTGGATTGTCGTAGTATGTTTGAGTAAGCTGCTAGACTCTCCAATATGATTGGAAATATTAGTGTTCCTCAAAAAGTGATTGGTCAGAGCCCGATCATAATTGGGGACTTGAGATAAGATGTGAAGCTTTTCTCCAAGGGTGGACAACTGCAGGAGCTCATGACAATCTTGATATGTGATTTTGATAGGATGCTTATTAACATAAGACTGAAGAGCAGTTGAAGAGGAGTTGATACGAAGGCTGGGAAAGAATTCAAATAGAAATTTAGAATTGAACGAGACGGTAAGTGTAAGGATAATGGTAAGAGATCTGTGTGCAAATAAGTCAATAATAGGACAAGAAAGTATGCGAGGGTTGACAGTCCAGGATAAAGTGATCCTGACAATCTTGTATCGTAGATAGGCAGCTTGATCAGCCGCATTAGTAAAACAAGGGTCAAGATTGGCCCTCGAGGTACTTACAAAAGCCATATGAGATCTTTTTCCATAACCATGATCAAGAAAAATGAGAGGAAGTAAGAGCAAGGAAGATTCAAGGAAGGATGTATGAGAAAAAAATGTTTGAATGCCTCACTTTTTAAAGAAATGGATAGATCATCTAGGACGATGTGGTGAAATATTGCATTCGGGCAACTGGTTAAAATGGTGATAATATCATTCAGGATGATCATACATCATTTGGGATGATAAGACATAGGCGATTGTTGCGAGGAATCAAGCTAGATGACCATTGAAAAAGTTTATCATCCTGGACAATTAGGTGGATCATTCGGGATGATAGGTAATAAAAGATCGTGCTAGCTGAAATTAAGATGTGTATCAAATTTTTCCATGTGGATCATCCAGGAGGATTACCAATAATTGAGCAGAAATTGTCAGGATGGTCCAGGATGAGGAGGATCATCCTGGATAATCACAAATAATTTAAGCAGAAGAATATCAGATCATCTAGACTGATAATTGATTATCTAGGATGATCAGAAATAGAGAAGTCATATTGTCAAATGGAGTTTTAAGAGTGGATTGAATGCATCATCTAGAATGATATAAATATCATCCAGGATGATGTGAGTAAAGGTTGAAAATCTAGAGATAGATGAAGACGATCAAAGAAGGTCCATAAACATAAAAGACAATAGCAAAAAATTTAAAATAAAATATAAGAAAATAATAAAAATGACAAAAGGAACAAAAATATTTTTTTTTATTTTAATCAAAGCAACAAAAATGATAAATTCTCCATGTGATTGAATTAAAATCTATAAGAACATTGAGTTAACATCATCAAAATTCGAAAAGTTATAGAATTGCCTATCCTATTAGCCCTTGCTCAGACTTCTCTTAAGGCAAATCAACTTTTGCAAACAAAACGCCTAACTCAGAAAACCAATTGGATAAGAAGAAGAGATTTGTTCAAAACTTGATTCTAGAAAAATATCTTATAGAATAATATACCAAAGTAATTTGTCACAATCACAAAATTTGAAATCAAGCATTTGAAAATATCAAGTGACACATGAATTCTTCTAAGATTTAAGGGTTTGAAAAAGAAGGAAGCTTGCCTACTGTGGGCTCATTATATGTATCTTGTCAATCGATTGGTGCACTTTACACATCTTTCAATTTTTGATACACTTTGTGTATCTTTCAAAAAAAAATTTTGGCAATCATTATGCATCTTTTCAATTTTTCTTCTCTTTGGGGCTCATTTTATGCCCTTATCATTTTTACAAGCTAGATCCCGTTTAAAAACTCTTAAATACTCTCAATTGTGAGCATATCTTCCAGATATTAGAGAAGAAAAACTCACTCTCAATATAAGGAAGAATAAACCACAAAATAGAATCAAATTCATATGATAAATGCAATGACAAGATTTCAAAGAATTTGAAAGTAATATAAAAACTTTGAACATTATATATATAAGATGGATTAATATAACAAGATAGAAAAGATCTTAATTGCAATGTCCAATTATTAATTTAAGATAGATATTTGTTTAGAAAAGAAAATTATACTACTAAAAGAGGTTAGAGGGAGGGAAATATTCAGCAGTGTTTCTCCCTTTTTCTTTTTTGAGGAAATGCTAGATGCAATTTTTTTAAAAGAATTCAAAGTATAAGATCCTAAGAAAAGAAACACTTATCACATTCCTCCTTTAACAATTAAAAAAAAAGAGTAGGAACCTTATTTCTATCTAATCTATCCCAAAAAAATTAAAAGAACTAGCAAGGTTAGCACAACAATCTGCTAACTTATTGCATTCTCTATTCACAAATTGAATAATCACTTGGTTAAAATTTCTCAAAAAGAAGAAGTCATCTTGAGTAGAGCCGTCCTCTTTGGCTATCTCTTTATTCAGCACACTTTGCACAAATTTCATAACCTTATAAGTATCTCCTTCAATGATGATTCCTTTCGCCTCATACATTCATTCTTGAATCAGCTTCCTCAATTATAATATAGCTATCATCTCCAAGACCGAACAATCCCAATCCAAGCATTTAAAACCAAAGGAAAATAGAAATCTACCTTTGTTATCGCTTATCACACCTCCTACTTCTACTTTTTATGAGTTGTCAAGCGAGGCATCAACATTACATTTAATCCAATCGCTTGGAGGGGGATTCTTTTTTTTTTTTTTTTTTTTTTTTTTTTTTTTTTTTTTTGAGAAAATGCAAAGAGAAATAATTTTATTAAAGCAACTAAGTACAAGTAAACTCCTTCTTCAAAAAATGAAGAAAAGAAGGAGGAATACTACTATCATTCAGATCCTTCCAAAAGAAATCTGAATAAAGAGCAAAGTTAGCACATACATCAGCTAACTTATTACATTTTCTTTTAGCAAAAGAAAAAATAACTTGCTTAAAACCTTTAAAAAAATCTAAATCCTTAGGATTTAGATATTCTTCTGAAATAGAATTATTATGAAAAGCCGTTTAAAAGAGAAGAATAACATTATGATTATCACCTTCAATCATAATACCTTTAGAATCAAGCATCCACTCTTGAACACACTTTCTTAATGAGAGAATAGAAAGTACTTCAACTTGAGCAATATCCCAGTGATTTATGTTGAAACAAAATGCTCCATAAAATCTTCCTTTATCATCTCTGAAGACACCTCCTATTCCAGCTTCATAGTTACTGGATAAAGAAGCATCAACATTGCATTTAATCCAGCCAGGAGGTGGAGGAAGCCAAGCTATCGTACCAAGCACTAAGTGCTGATTAGCTTCCAAGTTATCCCAAACTGAATTATCACGGAAAGATCCAACTGCATATTCTAATGCATTAGCTTCTAGGAAAGAACAACTTTCTTCATTGCAACCAAGAATTATTTTATTTCTGCTCATCCAACAGCAAAAAACTGAAGAACATTATAAATTTCCGATGATAGGATTCTGCACCAATATCTTCCTTAATTCATTTATACAAATTTCCAACGAATTAAAGGAAGGCAAATGATAATTGTACACTTCACAGTAATATGTTCCGAATCTTCCAAACTTTGATAGAGTCTTGGACATCCATTATCATGAATTATACCTCTATGATAAAAAAAAAACATTTAGTTGGTCAAAAATAACTACAAAGACGCCACCAAAACATTGTTGCAGATTCCATGAATTATGTTTTGATGATTAGCAAACACTTTGCCATTACTACTGACATTTTTAGGATTCAAAGATCGAACGAAAACCAGAATCAGCTCAAGACTGGTAGATTAGGGTTGAGTCAGTCTATAATTTTCTTTTTTCTTTTTGAGTCAATTGTAATTATTTGAAGTGACTGATTTTAAGTAACCCTACACACACACACTTGAGAGATTTAGAACTTGTGTTTTTACTCACATCGGCCCGGACGATATTTATATCTTCTTGGACGATCGAGTTCAAAGTAGAAGATCTAATCAGGATTTCTTAGTTAAGGCAGCCGTAATTAACTGATCGGCCTGGATAATACTTGTATCGTCCAGGTCGATATACTCAATAATGAAAGAAATTGCTGCCATGGTCTATTTAGGTATTATGTATTTTTGGAAATTGGCCAGGACGATTCTTTGATCGGCCTGGACGATATTATAAAATTATGACTAAATTGATCCGGCAATCAAGGGAGTAATTAAGGATGATTGATATGATCACATCATCCTAGATGATCACAAGATCGGCCTGGACGATCCATTCAAAAACCCTTGGTTGCTCCTGGCCGATTTGGGTCAGACAGCTCAAATTCGGGGTGATGCTCTGGATGATTTTCCTCTGAATTGAACTGATCGACCGAGACGATCGTGATATCATCCAGGATGATCAAGCAAATTTTCAATCATCCAGTTTGCATTCAGGGCGATGCTATATCCGATCTTATGAGATTTGTACTGAATGGACAGGACGATTTCCATATCGTCCTGGACGATAAAGTCGGTAACTTGTAATTAATGAGCTCCTTTGAAGCTCTACTATTTAAGAGCTCTTGTTCAACTTTTTTGAACATCCTTGACTGCTTTCTTGACCTGAGAAAACCTAAAGGAGAGATAGAGGGGGAGAGAGAGAGGGGATCTTGTGAGGGGGAGCTTGTGAGAGGGTTCACAAGGGTTGCTCCAAGCATTGTTCCACTTCTTCTTCCCTAGAGTCTCTTGTAATTGGAAGGGTTGGGAGAGGTAAGATTCAGTAAGTGATCATGGTTCTCTACCTGCTTCAGAAGGAAGCAAAAGGAGTTGGATTCTCTGCCTTGTCGGGTGTGGCAAAAAGGAGGTGTTTTTGTAAGGGCTTCTCCGCCTAGCTGTGAGGGCTAAAGGAGAGTCACGTTGGTAGTGAAATACTTGGAGGGCGCCTCCGGGGAGTGGACGTAGGTCAAGTTGACCGAACCACTATAAACCCTTGTGTTCTTTTTACTGTTTCCGCACTTTAAATTTTCGCACTTATTTTTTCATGGTGATTTTGGTTTGTGATATTTATTTCTTTTTGTTTAAAGATTTTTAAAAATACCAATTCACCCCCCTCTTGGTTAGCCTCGGGACTAGTTCATAGGGCTTAACATCCTTAATTAACTTTCAAACAATTCAACTTGGGGTCTAAGTTTGAGCTTTTTTGTCCAATTCCAGTTTAGATTATCCAGGTCATGTTCTCTAGTTTTTTCAAAAGCTAGACCAGCAACTGATTTACCAGAGCATTTAGAAATAAATTCCAAATGATCACATTCAGAATTAGAGAAGATCGGAACTTGACTGATTAACTGGATGAGTTGCAAACCAAAATACTTCTTTAAGTATTCAATATTGAATTCACCATTTTTGATAAAAGCTGAAAGGGTACAGGTATTTTGATCCATGATAGATGTAAAAGTAGGCCACTTATTTAATCTTTTATCCAAAAGCCAAACATCATTCATAGTATTCACATTTTTTCCATTACAAATCTTCCATCTTAAAAGAGGGTAAAGGAATTTTGCTCCATTTAAAAAGATTTTCCATGAAGAAGAGGAATAACATCTATTTCCACCTTCCAAAAGATCATTCCAATATCTTGCCGTAAGAATCTTATTCAATAAAGAAGAAGGATTTGAAATAAAGTTAAGAGCCAATTTGGCTCTTAATGGACAAATTCTATCCAACACCGATTGTACCCCTCTACCTTCTTTGTTCTTCAGTTTACACATTACAACCCATGCAATAAAATGAATACCAAAGCTCCCATCTCTTTTATTCCATAAAAAATTTATGCACATCTTATCTATCTCTTTTAATATACTCAAAGGAACAAGAGATAGAGTAGAAACAAAAATGGGCAAGGAAAGGAAGGAAGCGTTTAACAAAACAATTTTTCTAGCTAGAGAAATGAACTTGTTTCCCCACATATTCAATTTGGAAATAGCTTTGTCAATTAAATAATTGAAGTCTGATTTGACAAGTCTTCTTAAAATAATCTTAATACCAAGAAAATCCAGCTATTTCTGAACTCTAAATTTCATCAATCTAGATAGAATTTTAATAGAACTTATAGAAACGGATTTACTAAAAAGTAATGAATACTTGCCTGTATTAATAACTTGCCCATTCCAATTGTTGTAATTCTTCAAGATTGCTGAAATTGTCTTCAAGCTCATCTTTTTAGCCTCTGAAAAGATGATTATATCATATGCATACATAAAGTGAGATATCAAAGGAGCATTTGGAGAAATCCTCATCCCAATCTTACTTCCCTTCCTTGAAAATTCTTCAGATAGTAGTGGGAGCACATGATAAAGAGGTAAGGTGAAAGTGGACATCCTTTTTTAAATCCACATTTATACTCAATCCAATTTGAGTACTTTTCATTTATCAAAATAGAGAATTTTGGATTCATAATACATTCCATAATAAGATATGAAAATTTTGTTGGAAAACCAAACCGATGAAGCACTTGATTGAGAGTAGGCCAACACATGCTATCGTATCCTTGCTCCATATCAACTTTGATAGAAACAAAAACTTTTTTAGATCTGGAAAATCTAAATTTGTGAAATAGTTCTTGAGCAAGAAGGATTTGATCTGACATAATTCTCCCTTTAATAAAAGCATATTGACCCTCTGAAATAATATTGGGAAATAGATTACTCATTCTATTAAGTAACATGCTGGCCACAATTTTGTAGATTGTATTACATAGGCTAATGGGTTTGAAATTAGAAGGTAAAAGAGGATTTTTTACCTTAGGGATGATCAACACATTAGTATGTTTCCAATATATGCACATAGAACCTGTCTTAAAGAAATGATTAATGGCATTCCACATATCATTGTGAATAATATGCCAATAAGCTTTGATAAAGGAATATGTAATTCCATATGTACCCGGTGCTTTATTCAAACCAAGTTTTTCAACAACTGCTTACAATTCTTCTTTAGCAAATTCTATGTTAAGTAATATAGAGTCAGCAACATTAATTGCTTTAGAATAAGGAGGCCAATTATCCAAGGAGCATATTCTGTTACGCCATTTGTTTTTGAACAAATTCAAAAACTCTTCAATAATTTCATCTTGATTATCAATCAGCAAACATGTATCATTGTTAATATGATTGATCCAATTCGTGATTCTTCTAGCTGAAGCAGAGGCATGAAAGAATTTAGAATTATTATCTCCATCCTTGAGCCAACGTGTTTTAGATCTTTGCCTCCACCATGTGCATAAACGTCCAAGTGTTGCATTCAATTCCTGAACTTTGGATCTCAACAGATCAATTTTCTGATCAAAAAAACAAACAAAAGTTGATTCTTCTTCTTGTAGCTCCAAAATATCCTTTTTTAAATTATTCTTCAACTCGGTTAAGCTTTTATGCTTGGCTTTATTCCAAAAAAAATAGGGCTTTTAAGGAATGTCTGAATTTGTTGTTCAAAATAATGTCTGCATTGCCTCTAGATGGTTTATTCCAAGCAAACCAAACCACCGAGTGAGAAGCTGGATAAGAAAGCCAAGTATCTTCAAATCTCATATTATACTTTTTGTGAGAAGTAGGAGAAGAAATCCTTAACATAATAGGACAATGTTTAGATGCAATACGTGCTAGATTTTTTACTACAGTATTTTTCAGATGATTCAAAGCACTACAGTTAAGAATACAGCGATTTAATCTTTCTAAGATCCGGGCCTTCCCAGTTTTATTGTTACACCAAGTATAGTTTGGACCAATGAATTTAGTATCGTGAAAATCACAATCCCTCATGAATGAAAGCAAGTCTTGAGTTCCTTGAGACAAAGAAAAATTTTTTCCTCCTTTCTTTTCATCTTGAGATAAGATGCAATTGAAGTATCCTCCCATAACCATAGGAAGCTTGGTTGATTTAAATTTCTCTAAATTGTTCCAAAGAATTCTTCTTTTACAACAATCATTGCTACCATAAATGGTGGCTATGATCCAAGATGTGTTTGCAATGCTCAATTCACCCACTACTAGCTGATTTGAAGCTTCCTTAACTGAAAAACTGGCCAAATCTGACCTCCAACAATTCATAATTCCACCAGATAAACCTCTAGCTGGAAATAAATATAAATCCCACATGTCTCCTATAAATCTTTTAAACTCCAAAGGATCTATAGAAGAAATTTTGGTCTTAATAAGACCAACAAAAATTGCATCATTTTCCTTTATAATCTCCTTCAAATACCAGGAGGCTTCAGCTTTTCTTGCCCCCCTACAATTCCAGAAGATAAGTGAACTCGTTTTGGATTAGAAGTGGGAAAAGACCCACTTCCTTTCCTTTTGGTTAATTCTCCTTTCCTGAGTTTTGAAAGTAAACTTACATTACCCAAAGACTTCAATTCCTTTTGATGTTAGAATTTGATATTAGCTGGAGTCTTTTCTTTAACTGGGTTGGTAAATCCTTCATTGTCATCTTTAATAATCTCTCCAAAATTTTCAATCTTATCAACCGTGTCTACAATAAACAGTTTCTTGAGCAACAGATAGATTGGTATTGTTCTTAATGCAGACAGAATTTGGA
This sequence comes from Dendrobium catenatum, assembly GCF_001605985.2. NCBI lineage: Eukaryota > Viridiplantae > Streptophyta > Magnoliopsida > Asparagales > Orchidaceae > Dendrobium > Dendrobium catenatum. The sequence continues at coordinate 55,395 of NW_021318681.1, forward strand.
ATTACTATAGAATCGCTATCTGTTATGGTAATCAAATCCTTCTGTTCTTCTTCAATGATAATCAAAGAATTATCTTTGGTAGTACTCATATTTACCTCTTCATTCACATTATGCAATAAGGAGAACTTTTTATTATTCTCAAAAGCTTCAGAGATTTCCAAATCTTTTTCTGCTACCAGAATATCAGATTTGCTGACATAAAATATTTCAACCTTTTCCACATCCAGGTTATTTATTTCTACTTGAATATTATGATCAGACTTATGATAGGGAATACCTGAGTTCACAAGTAATCCATTAGGATATACTTGAGTTCGCAAGCATCCCTTCCCCTCTGTAGTATCTGAAAAAGAGTGAGAATTGTTTTTCTCTAAGAAACCATCCTGAATGTTGTCCAGAAGGTTGGAATTATTCTTTAAAGCAGAAACATAATTATGGATATCAGAATTACTGTGAGATTCAATGATTTCACCTTCTTTTATGATGGACTGCAACAAAGCTGGAGGATCATTTTGAATGGCAGCTTTCTGTTTAGGAACATACTTCCAAAAAGTTTTATTCTTCTTGAATTTAACTTGAATCCAAGGACCTAATTCATCTTGTCCCTTGGAAATTACTTCTTCGTGATTCAGTTTTTTTACAACACCAACTGAAGTAGAAACACATGTATTTGAAGAAGGAAATTTGTTCTTCAAGTGACCAATCATACCACAATGAAAGCAAAGAGAAGAAATCTTCTCATACTCTACTCTTTGTAAGGATCTACCATGCTTTCCTTCAATCCAAACACCACTTGGTATTTTTTTATCAAGATTAATGCGAACACATACACGAGCATATTCCCTCTTTCCCCTTTTAAAAGAATTGCCATCTAGATATATAGGAGCTCCTATCATAGATGCAATTCTACAAATATTTTGTTCATCCCAGTAGTGTAGCGGTAAACATGGCAAGCGAATCCAAATAGGTGCTGTAAGACCTTTAAGAGATTCTGGGGAGAAATTGGAGGACCATTTATCCAAACAATTTATATTTCCTCCAATTTACCAAGGACCTTCTTCAAGCACTTCTTCCACAGCTTCAGGATTAGTAAAAGAGCAAAGGATCCAATCAAGGCCCAAGGTTGTAAGATGAAATTTCCCAAATCTGGACCATTGTCTTCGGAGCTCTCTACTGCAGGTTGGAAATGGGATATTACATCCTAGGACTTTGATAACCAGAGAGTTTCTCAAAACTCATGAATTAACATCTTCAAGATGTGAATCCATAATAACAGCAATCCCATCATCAGTACTGGGAGTAGAGTTCAAATCATAGTTTATTTTGATATGCTGTGTCTTCTTCTAAGCATTAGGAATATAATCTTTATTACCATTTTCTGAGTTTGTTAAATCTTCAAAGGAAATCTTTTCGCCAAGTACAGCTTGCTTGAAACTTTTAGCAGGCAAATATGTGGAAATAACAGAAGGATGCTTATCATTCGAATGAGAATAATTGTTAATATTATTCTGGTTATTCGCATTTATCTCTGGCCACACGTCAAAGATTGCATTTGAGCAACTGAATTTGTTAACAAAAATCTTCACATTAGATGAAGAAGCTTCGACGTCATTATTTTTCTGAATCAAATCTTCCTTAAATTTCTTCGGAGTATTGTCACCATATTGATACATAATACCTTTGCCTTTACCTTCAACACAATCCGCGGTCTTCTTCACATGCGATTCACATACCTCTTTGATAATTAGAGGATTTGCAGAATTTCTAGAACAAATTATGCCTTCAACAGAATGCAGGATTGATTCATCTACAATCCTGGAATGCCCATTCAAACAGCCAGAATAATAGATGCACCGACCGAAGATCGGCGATCGTCCTCCGTCATCGCCAAGAGTCGGCGACGGAGGAAGCAGGAAAACTGCGATTTGGAAATTCAAAAAATTCAGCTGTTTCTCTCTCTAACAGCTATTTCTCTCTCTAAGGTTAATCTGGAGGGGGATTCCAAGAGGAAGAAAATTTCCTAAACAGATTAGAATCCTAGTTGACCAAAATTAGATTATAGGTAATTGAAGTAGAAGCAAAGCTAACTAAATTTGATCCTATAACATTTATACCATCCTCTTTGCTTCCATTTACCATCTTGTTTCTACTTTTCCAAGTGAGGAATATCACTGAACAATATAAGTTGCCCATGAATGGATTGGATTTAGACTTAAAAGCTAGCTCCTTGTAGCAGTTTTACAAATTAGAAAAAAATAGGAAGCTTAAATCCCCGTTTATTAATCATTTTAATCACTTTTTGAAGAAAAGTGCAATAAATTGCTACATGTTCAGAGTTTTCCACTGCATAACATCCTCTCAGACATCCATTATAATTGATAATCCTTCTATGCATACAAAACACATTAGAGGGAATTGAATTGTGATCCAATCTCCACCAAAAATGCTCCACCCTTGGTCATAATTTTAAATCCCTTAACCATTTCCATTCTTTATCTTCATCTTCAAATCATCTACTGTGATCAGAAATCAGAGCCGCCAATGTCTTCCCTGCATGATTAAACAAAATCTCCCTTTCATCACTTAGAAGATCATTATAAATCAGCACAGAGTTAATTAATTCCACAAGCTCTTTCCCAAAAATCGACTACAGTTTCAAAACATTCTAGCTACCTTCATGAATAAAATACTTCAAACAGCCATGTTCTTCTTGTAATTTAGCCACAAAAGTTCGCCACAGATCAATACTCTTGTTTAGAATCCAGGTATCTTTTGTAGTATTTACACGCTTTCCATCTAATACTTTCCATCTCAAAATTTGCTGCAGAAATTTTGCTTCGTTGATAATAATCTTCTAGGTAGAAGATTTCCCACTTGTAGCTTTAGAATTTCAGATTCCTTTCCCATATTTTGCAACTAAAATTCTTTTAAGCTAAGTAGTAGGATTTGATAATAGACTCCAAGCAAATTTGGCCCTTGAAGGCCCTATTTTTTCAGTTGTTATTACAACTCCTTGGCCACCCAACCTTTTATGTTTGCACAATGTTTCCCAATCAACATAATGAAGTCCCTTGCTCTTGTCTTATTTCTTCCAAGGGAAATCTCTACTTAACATTTCTAACTCCTTCAACACACCCATTGGAACCAAAGACTGAGTTGAAAGGAAAATAGGTAGAGTTAAGAGAGAAGACTTAATTAGTAAAAACTTACCTAACAAAGAAAGAAACCAGTTTCCCCATATATTTAACTTATCATAAGCCTTTTCAATCAAACTTTGAAAATCTGCAACAGTCAACCTTCTCAAAGACATTCAAACTCCCAGATAAATCCTCTCTTTCACTTCTTTAATTCCCAGAACTTTAGATCTACTCCTTCCAATCGAATTCCCAAAAAGCATTGAAGATTTCTGCACATTCACTTTTTTGCCCATCCAACAACTATAATCATTCATGATCTTCATGATTTTCTTTGCACACCTTCAGTTAGCCTCAAGAAAAATGTTGATGTCATCTGCATACTATAAATGTGAAACTTTCTCTGATGAAGGAGAAATTTCGATACCAATCTTCGTACCCCTTTGGTTGAATGCTTCAGTCAACAACTGCGAACAAAAAATGAACAAAATAGGAGATAATGGGCATCCTTTCCTGAATCTTCATCTTGCTTGTATCCATTTAGAATTAGTACCATTGATTAAAATGGAATACTTTGTATCCACCACACAATGCAGTAAAAAATTTATGAACTTCCAAGGGAACCCATGATGCTCTAACACTTGCTTCAAGGTCTTCCATCCCATACAGTCATAATCCTGTTCCATATCAACTTTGATTGTCATCAATCCCTTTTTAGCTTTAGATTATCTAATCTTACTAATTATTTCTTGAGTAAGCAAAATTTTTTCAGACATAGAACTGCCCTTAACAAATGCTACTTGATTTTCTGAGATCATTTTAGGAATAAACCCAACTAATCTATTAATAGCATCTTCAATACTATCTTCTAAATCGACTTGCATAGACTTATAGGTCTATAATTTGAAGGGATAAATGGATTCTTCAACTTAGGAATAAGAACCATGAAAGTTTCTTTCCACTCTTCACACATAACTCCTGAATTAAAAAAGAGACTAATAGCCTTCATAACCTCCTCTTTGATGACATGCCAATAACATTTTATGAACAAATAAGATATTCCATCAAAACTAGGGGAATTATTACCTTCCAAATGGCGAACAATAGATTCCAGCTCATCCTTGGTGAAATATGCCACGAGAAAGCTCTTGTCTCCATCTTCCATAACTCCATTAAATCCCGGCCAACCTGTAAGTACACATTTTATATTCCTCCATTTTTCTTTGAAATACTCAAAAATTTAATATTAATCAGTGAACCATTGTTGTATTTAATTTGGCTTATAAAACTGCTGTTCTGCTTGGCTGTAGCAATACAATGAAAGTACTTTGAATTTGAATCACTCTCCTTCATCAATTTGACCTTTGCTCTTTGTCTCTACCAAGAGCTAAGCCATCCTAAGGTAGAGTTTAATTCCATTACCTTTGATTTCAACATACAGATTTTGTCATCCGATAAATCACCTAGATTGGCCTCTTCTTCTGGCAACTCAAGGATCTCTTTCTTCAATTTTTCTTTTAAACTGTTAAGGTTTGAATGCTTTGCTTTACTCCAATAGAATATTGCCTTCAAAGCTCTCTTAAACTTTAGATTCAGCACCTGAACATCGTCTCCTTCAGTTGGTTTCTTCCAAGAATTAGCCACTATAGAATTGGAAGCTGGACGTAAACCCCAAATTTATTCAAACTGCAGCTATTTCTTCTTCTTAAAACTAGAAGTAAATATTTTTAACACTATTGGATAGTGGTCTGAAGCAATTCTTCCAAGATAACAAACAATCGCAGGTTGTATAGCAGACAAAGCAACATTATTGAGATGACACCGATCCAATCTTTCTAAGATACGCGCTTCTCCTTTCTTATTATTACACCAAGAAAATTTAGGACTAATTACTCCAATGTCATGGACATCGTAGTTATTCGTTAACAATTTCATGTCTTGAGGTCCTTGTGAAAAAACAAACCTCTTACCAACTCTTTTTACTTCTTGAGATAGTACACAATTAAAATCACCACCCATGATGAATGGAAGATGTGTATCTGAAAAACCTTCTAATGTTTCCCACAATTATCTTGTCTTATAAATATCTTTGCATCCATATATTGTAGCCATCGGCCACTCACCTCTATTTGGAACTTTACACATACCAACTACCATATGTGATTAGGCATGAATCACCGAAAAAGAACCATAACTATGCTTCCAACAAATTAGAATGCCTCCTGAAATCCATTCAGCTGGAACACTGAAAAAATCCCAACTATCTCCTATATAGATCGTGATTTTTATCCTATCTAATGACAAAATCTTTGTTTCCACTAACCCAATAAAGAAAATATCAAACGCTTTCATAAACTCCATAAGATATCGTGAGGCCTTTTTCTTCCTTGCCTCTCTACAATTCCAAAAAGCAATTGATGTCATTTATGAATAAATATGGGAATTCTCCCATTTTTATTCTTCTTGGCCGCTTCTCCTTTTCTCCTATGAGATATGATATTGTCCCTTACCCAAGGATTTGAGTTATTTATGGAGCCTCACTGATTCAGTCTCCACCTTCTCAGATCCTAAATTCATGATCTTCTTTCTTTCAAATATCAATTTACATTCTTCTAATTCTCCATCCTTTGATTGTATGCTAGGAATTTCCTCATCTCCTTCTAAGCAGGAGTTAAGAATGCTAAATTTGTTATTAATTTCTGTTGTATTAGGATTCACTGGATAAATTCCTACACTCCCATGATCAGTAGCAATAGTTAAGGTTTCTTTAAAGGTAACCTCCACATTGGTCACCTCATTGATTTTTGAATCTATAGAGATGTCTTCACTTTATGGTGGAAATTCATCTGCAGCTTCAAAATCCTCCCATGAGTATAGAACATATTATTCTTTAGTTCTTTGATCAACTTTCTAAAAGCTATTATAGTCTATTTTTTAAACAAAAATAGCTTTTGGTTTCCTGAAATTGACTTCATTATGATTAGCACTTCCTGATCTAGGAAATACTTTCCTCTTCCTTATATTCTTGACAAGAGTCCAAGGACCATATGCCTCATCATTATTGCCTTCCTGCTGAGTAGGCTGTGATTTATTCCCCACTTCTGCATTCAAAGAAAATACCTCATAGCTTATAGGTTTCCCTACCTTACAATCTTCAAATAGGTGACCCACTTTTCCATATTTAAAACATAATGTAGATACTGTCTCATACTCTACCTTTTGAAAGAAATGACCACACGATGCTTCCACCCAAACTCCTAAAGGAAATTATTAATCTAGAGCCATACGAACACATACTCTAGCATACTCCATTTTGCTCCATTGAAATACATTATCGTCTATCCATAAAAGATGACAAATCATTGAAGTTATTCTAGCCACATTCTCTTTATCCCTACAATGCAAGGGAAGGTGCGGTAATCTAGCCCATATTGGAGCAGTTAACCCTTTTAAGGAAGAAGGAGAGAATAGTGGAGACCATCTATCAATTCCAACAATGTGTTCATTAACATACCAAGGCCCTCCCTCTAAGACCTTATCCACTGCTTCCATATAAAAAAAAGAGCAAAGAATCCATCCTAGCCCAAGAGTAGTTATATGAAACTTTCCAAAAGGATTCCATTATCGTCGGAGCTCTCCGGCAATCACATTGATTGGAACATTCTTTCCAAATCCCTTCACTAAAACTGAATATTGAAACTTTTCAGAATTCATCTTAATATTTGATTCATTAAGCTTAATTTCCTTTCCATCCTCTGAAATAAAAGATTCATCTCTTGAAAAATTCACCTTGATGTTGGGTTTCCTAACCCATGGATTGTGATTTTGATTCCTATCGGTCTCTTCCTTAGAAATTTCTTCTTCAGCATTTTTACAAGCATCTGGAATGTTCTCCATTAATTTCTTTGAAAAAGAAACACCATTATCCAAGAACAGGGGTTTAGCATTATTATTAGTAAACCTGTTCATAAACAATTTCATACCCGAAGAAGATGAGGCTTCTTTATCATTGGAACTTCTGTTAGGAGTCATCCTTCCAGCCTATCGAGGGATCTTATTAGAACTATGAATCACTACTTCTTTTCCTTTGCCGATAACTGGTGGAGATTTCTTTTGAATCACCGATGAAGGTTCATTAATCTTCAAAGGCCCAACTTTAACAGATCTAAATTGTCCATCAAACTGAATCAAAGTAGATGAAGGACTGCATAGAAGTTTCAATGATCATCAACAACCACCTCATCCTCCTCCGTCATTAACAGATTAATCGCCAAAATGATAGAATGCCAAAAACTTGAAAAATCAAAACATTCCCTCTCTTCTTTTCCATGAGCTTCTCACTCTATAGTGAAATTTTAGCTTCATTCAAACTAACGGATTTGTGTAACAGAGTTTCTCCCTTTAACTGATTTAGTTATGTAAACCATTGACTACATATTTTCAAAAATAAGAACAAAGCATAAAATATTATTTTAGCTATAAACAAAAAGAAAAACATAAAGAAAACATTAAGGATGAAAACCCTACAAAGTAATAGAGATAAAAAAACTCAAAATTAAAAAGAAATAAATAGAAAATAACAACTAGCAATAGATCAGAAAACATACAAATCAGAATTTATTAAGCCGCAAGTTTATGCAATTATGAGAAGTGAGCCTCCGTTATCCATGTACCACATGCTCTCACTGGGCCTTTTGTGAGAAAATGCCTATAAAAATATCAAACATCAGATTTAGGAACCCAAATAGGTTTGGGCCCCTTTTTATGGAAGGATGAATGCAATGCATGTGTGTTATGTTGTGGATCATGTAATTTGGGTCTCCACACCTAATGTGTATTATAGTGGATAGTCCATGTGTGTTAAATGTTCCCTAGCATGCCACAAGAAAAACATCTAACACTAGGAAAAGGGTTTACTAATCTATTCGGGTTATATTGCCTCTTCCTAGGTTTTGGCTTTGGATCAAGTGTGGGTGTAGTTCTATTTTCCTCAAGTGCATTCAATACAGCTTTAAACCTTGAGTTAGCACTTTCTAAAAAAGTATTATCAACTCTAAAATAGAGCTCCCTATGCTCAGATTTATGAATATATGTTTTAAAATTAGTTTCAAGTGAGGTGTAGGTTGCTTTCATTGAATCATGCTCAATAACCAACTCAAAATATTTTTTTATTCAATTCATCAAACTCATCAAGTAATGACATGTGATTGCTATCAATTTGGGAATGTTCTTTAAATAAAATTTCATGCTCTTTTTGCAAATCTAAAAACTCTAATTTTAAACTAGCATGCGATTTCTTAAGTTTACTATATGATGCATGAATTTGTTCACAAACCTCAAGTAATTGATCATAGGCTGGTTCATATATCTCTTCTTGGTCAGACTGATTAAGGTGATCACTCACCATCAAGCACAAGTTTATTTCCTTCTCCTCAGCTTCAGTCTCAAAGGGATCAGATATAGAATCCGCCCAAAAATCCTTTTGGAATCACTTCTTATCCTTCCTCAACTTGGGTTTCTCCTCACCCTTCTTCTTGCTTGAGTGATCCTTAAATATAGGATAATCAGCTTTGACATGTCTAGCCTTCTTGCATTCAAAACAAATCACATGAGAAGAACTTTTAAAATTTTTATTATCCTTACCTTTTGTTTCACTTCTGATGATACTTGTGATGCTTCCTTAGAAAGCTTTTGAATTGCCTTATGATGAAGGCAACATCATCGCTTTCAGACCCGAAAGAATTTGTATTTATATCGTTACCTTTCAGTGACATAATTTTTTCCTTTTTCTTCTCACCTTCATCAAGTTATCTTTGGTTCACCCCATACTCATAGGCAATGAGTGACCCAAGTAAGTTATCAATATATTAAGCATTCAAATCCTTAGATTCAGAACTTACAAAAATCTTAGCATCAAACTAAGAAGGCAGACATCTCAAAATTTTATTGACTCTTTCATATTTAGTTAGCTCTCTTCCTAAGGCATGCAATGAGGTGACAATTTAAGTAAAGCTAGTATACATGTCAGAAATCGATTCAGTAGATTTCATATGAAAAAGTTTGTAGTCGTGCAATAAAATATTCAACCTAGATTGCTTAACTTCTTTTATTCCTTCATAAGTAATACATAATCTATCCCAAATTTCTTTACTAGTAGAACAAGTTGAAAAACAGATATAATCTTTCGATTTCAAAGCATAGGAAAAATAGTTTAAACATTTTGCATTCAGTTGCGCTAAATATTGATCATTAAAAGTCCATTCAATAAAAAGAAGTTTAGTTTCAATGCCATTAATTTCATGAGATAAAGGTGAATAACCATCCATAACAAGCATCCACATGCGATAGTCAATCAATTATAAAAATATAGATATACAAGTTTTCCAAAAATAAAAAAGAATATTATCAAACAAAGGTTGTTGGGTAATAGAATACCCTTTTCCAATATTATGATTACCAAAATTAGCTATTAATTGAAATTCAAAAGTTTTCAAAAACTCATTTTTATGAATCCTTCTCTGATACCACTTGAAAATTCGCCAGGGATGTTAAACTCTTATGAACTAGTCCCTAGGCTAACCAAGAGAGAGGGGGGGGGGGGGGGGTAAGGGGGGGGGGGGGGGAGGGGTAAATTGGTATTTAAAAAATTTCTCAAATAAAAACACAATCTTAAATCAAACCAAGGTTTATCACAAGTTAAATAAAGTGCAGAAATGAAATGCTGAAGAATAATAAGAAAGAACACACCAGATTTTATAGTGGTTTGGTCAACTTGACCTACGTCCACTCCCCAGAGCCTCTCTTCTGAATGTTGCACTAAACTCAATGTCTCTCCTTTTTCTCCCATAATAAGGCAGAGAAGCTCGTACAAAAACTCCTTTCCATCAACCCCAGTGAGGTAGAGAATCCAACTCCTTTTACTTCCTCTAGAAGTAGGCAGAGAACTGAACTCCTTTTGCTTCCTCCTAAAGCATGTAGAGAACCTAACTCCTTTTACTTTCTCCTGAAGCAGGTAGAGAACCCAACTCCTTTTGCTTCCTCTTGTTGCTGATGTAGACTCCTCTCAAACCTCCAAAGAACCATGGATGGCGACTAGAGAAGATGACTCGGATCCTTGCTTGGAGCAACCTTTGTGAAAAACATCATAAACTCCCCCTCACAGGATCCTCTCTCTTTTAACTGATCATCCAGGACAATTTGGTATCATCCCGGATGATGTGATTGAAAATAAAAAACTCTAACAATCAGAAAGAATTTTTCCCAAGTGTGTGTGTGCAATGTTACTTAGTGTTAGGACCCATAATGTTACAATGGACTCAAGAAAAGGTAAAAGACACTTGATGTATATTACAAGTTTACTCAGTCCTAATTTACCCAATCTTGAGCTAGTTCGATTTACAATTTGATCTTGTGAACCTGTAATGTTAATAGGCAAGGAAATTGTACAAAAATATAGATGTTTGCTATCATCAGAATTATATTCCCCGAAATCAGATTTGCAACAAATTCAAATAATATCTTCCAATTTAAAGATATCTAGCACATTCTTATAACACAAAATTTGGTTTGTACATATGATAATGATTTCGTACAAGACAAAAATTTTTTTGTAGATACAAATGAAAATGTTCATAAATAGTTATTACGATGAAACAACTTGTCGTAAACTACAAATCCTGAGGAGTTATTTTGTATGACTTTTGACCCATTTGATTATACAAACAAATATGTATTCATTTAGGATGATAAAAAATAGTGATTGTACCTAGCAGTTAGGTTCATCCACATACAAATTGTTAATGGAATCATACAGATAAATATGTGTTCGTATGGATGATCTTTAAAAAAATAACTATACCTGGAATTCCCACCTTATTCATATAAAAAAAAAACTAATTTGTATAGTATGATGATATTATCATATACTATGATGTCTTACAAAATCACATTTTTTATCTTAGCAACTTAGAAAAATTATCATTTAAATATAGTGGTTTTGTACAGTATGAAAATGGTTTGTATAATACGAGTGGAAAAAGAATTTTTAGATTTGTATATGATAATCATAAATCATTAAGATCATTAAGAATATAGATGAACATTATCCATGAGATACTAAAATGAAAATAAAAAAATATAAAAGAGAGAATACACCAAAATAGAGAAAAACAAAAATCAAACCAAAGCAAATCATAAACAACGAATAAAAAATACAAAAATTAACAAAAAGAAATACACCACAAATATAATTTGCAAAATTCCAATTATCAAGTACGAATATCAATAACAACCAATCTTATTCTTAAGGTGCTGAACATTTTAAAAGCGAGTGGTTTTATGAAAATGTATGCAAGTTGATTTTAAGTAGCTACATGATATAGCTTAATTTCCTTTAGTGACATGGTCTCTAATAAAGTGATGCCTCATATCTATATTCTTAGTTCTAAAGTGAAAGTTCGTTAGGGATGTTAGGCCCTATAAACTAGTCCCGAGGCTAACCAAGAGGGGGGGGGGGGAATTGATATTTTAAAAAATCTTTAAACAAAAAGAAATAAATATCACAAACCAAAATCTCCACGAAAAAATAAGTGAGAAAAATTAAAGTGCAGAAGCAGTAAAAGGAACACAAGGGTTTATAGTGGTTTGGTCAACTTGACATACGTCTACTCCCCAGAGGCGCCCTCCGAGTATTGCACTACCAACGTGACTCTCCTTTATCCCCCACACCTAGGCGGAGAAGCCCTTAAAAAAACACCTCCTTTTTGCCACACCTGGCAAGGCAAAAAACCCAACTCCTTTTGCTTCCTCCTAAAGCAGGCAGAGAACCACGATCATTTGCTAAAACTTACCTCTCCCAACCCTTCCAAGGACAAGAGACTCTAGGGAAGAAGAAGTGGAACAATGCTTGGAGCAACCCTTATGAACCCCTCACAAGCTCCCCATCATATGATCCTCTTTCTCTCTCTTTCCCTCTCTCTCTCTCCTTTAGGTTTTCTCAGGTCAAGATAGCAGCCAAGGATTTTAAAAAACGTTGAACAAGAGCTCTTAATAGAAGAGCTTCAAAGGAGCTCATTAATTACAAGTTGCCGACTTTATCATCCATGATGATATGGAAATTATCCTGGCCGATCGTACAAATCGCATAATATCGGCCAGAGTAACACCCTAAATGCAAATTGGATGATCAAAAATTTGCTTGATCATCCCGGACGATATCACGATCGTCCCGGCTGATTAGTTCAATTCAGAGGAAAATCGTCCAGAGCATGACCCTGAATTTAAGCTGTCCAATCCAAATCGGCTATGAGCAACCAAGGGTTTTTGAATGGATTGTCAAGGCCAATCTTGCGATCATCCAGAACGATGTGATTGTATTAATCATCTTTAATTACTCCCATGATTGCAGGATCAATTTAGGCATAATTATATAATATCATCCTGGCCAATCAAAGAATCATCCTGGCCGGTTTCCAAAAATATAGAATTCCTAAATAGATCATGGCAAAAATTTATTTATGTATTGAGCATATCATTCTTGCCGATACAGGTATCGTCTAGACCGATCAGTTAATTACAGCTTCCTTAACTAAGTAATCCTGATTAGATCTTCTATTTTGAACTCGATCGTCCAGGACGATACAAATATCGTCTGGGCCGATGTGAGTAAAAACACAAGTTCTAAATCTCTCAACTGTGTGTGTGTAGAGTTACATAACATCAGTCACTTCAAACAATTATAATTGACTCAAGAAAGAAATAAGAAAATTACAGATTGACTAACCCCTAATCTAGCCAGTCTTGAGCTGATTCTGATTTCCGTTCGATCTTTGAATCCTGAAAATGTCAGTAGTAAAGGGAGAGTATTTGCTAATCATCAAAACATAATTTCTAGGAATCTGCAACAATCTCCCCCTTTTTGATGATGGCAAATAGTTTTATAATTAATCCAAAAATAGTAGTGTAAAACACGGAATTGAAAGTGCAAGCATACAAAAGAACCCCTCTCCCCCTTTTGACATATAAAAAAGGAGGAGGAAACTAAGAAACAAATCAAAAGATTTTTTTTTTTAACCAAGGAATGAACATGATGTAGTACTCTATGTGATTGATTTGTAAAAATTTTGTGAGCTAATGAATCTACATAAAAAAATCCATAAAACAGTATAATATCCGATCATGATTACCCTTAGCTCGGACTTTCTTTTAGGGTAGAATTGTGTTTGGAAATCAATGACCTAACTCAAAAAATTCAATTGGATAGAAAAACGAACCCATTCATTACTTGTTTCCAGAAAAAAATCTCTTATAGAATAATGAACCAAAGTGAATTTATCACAATCAAAAAGCAATCGAAATCAAACCTTTGATATATGAAATCTTCTAAGTTTTAAAAGATTTGAAAGGAGAGGAGAGCTTGCTTTTGGTGGGCTCATTTTATACCTCTTGACAATTGTACTGCGCTTCGTGCATCTTTTGATTTTTGATATACTTTGTGTATATTTTTTCTCAATTTTGACGTCATTACGCATCTTTTTTTGGCATCATTGGCCAAATTTTTTTATTTTTGCAAGCTTCATTCTCTTTCAAAAACTCTTAAAAATAATTTTAGTTGTGAGTATATCTTCTAGATATTAGAGAATAAGAGCTCTCTCTCTAACATAGGGAAGAACAATTCACAAAACAGAATTAATAACCAAGGACAAGAGTAATAAGGATTCTTGATGTGCCAAAAAGACTTTGATCATTATAAATACAAAATAGATTTGCTTGGCAAGGTTAGAAAAGATCTTAATTTCACACACAATTGTTAATTTGTATTAGATTTTTTATTAGAAAAGAAAACTGTGCCACTAAAATAGTTTAGAGAAAGAGACACAATTAACGGTATATTTTTACCATCTAATAGATTAAGAGATGTAAAATATTGACTAAAAATTTTCAAAACAAAGGACAAGGCATACGATATCATTTCACCGATGATTTTGAAAACCAAATTAAAAGAACATGAAAGTAAAATAAATCAAACAAAAAACTAAAAGTAAAGCAAAAAGAAGAAAAGAACAACAAAGAGTGAAAAGGAAAAGCAAATCAAAAATAAAAGAACAAAAGCAAAAGGAAGAAAGTAAAAAGATCAAGTTCATGCATTTATATCAATCACACCCAATCTGGTCCTTAAAGAGCTGAAAGTATCGAAGGCCAGTGGTTTAGTAAAGATGTGAGCCAGTTGATTTTCAGTTGTCACATGGTGTAAATCAATGTCTCCCTTAGTCACATGATCACTAATAAAGTGATGCCTAATGTCAATGTGCTTAGTCCTTGAATGTTGGATAGGATTCTTAGAAATGCATATGGAATTAGTATTGTCACAAAAGATTGAGATGGTGCCTACATCTAATCCTAAATCCAATACCTATTGTTTCAACCAAAGGACATGGGCCACACAACTCCCCAAGGCAATGTACTCAGCTTCAGCATTGGAAAGTGCAACAGAGTTTTTCTTTCTACTAGACCATGAGACCAAAGATTGTCCAATGAATTGACAAGTTCCTGAATTAATTTTTCTATCCACCTTGCATCCTGTAAAATCAGAGTCAGATAATCCAATTATCTCAAAAGAAGTGTTGTGCCTCGGATACCAAATCCCTAAGCTTTGGGTCCCCAAAAGGTTTCTAAAAATTCTCTTAACAGCAGTCAGGTGGTCTTTTGAAAACTTGAGTTTGGAGACACCTCTAACTAGGTCTTTTTGGGTCACTTTCCTAAGGGTTTTCATACTTGCATGACATAGTCTTCGGTGCCATAACCATGAATCATCAACAATAGTTTTTAAGCAAAATGATGCAGCACATTCAATAATATTTAAATCAAGCATGTACACGTTGTTGATCATTTTTTCCTGCAAAATAGTGTTGTTACTTAAACTTATAATGCATGAATTTGAAAAGAATTAAACGATGAAGCCTTTGTCATAGAGTTGACTAATGCTGAGCAGGTTGTGCTTTAATCCATCTACAAACAAAATATTTTCAATCATAAGGTTCTTGGAATTAGCAATTATACCTGAGCCTACAATCTTCCTGGTGGTGTTGTCTCCAAGAGTAACCTTGCCTCCAGTCCTGGACTCCAGCATAACAAATTGATTGGCGTCACCAGTCATATGTCAAGAGCATCCGTTGTCCAAGTACCACATACTCTCACGAGGCCTTTTGTGAGAGCCCACCTATAAAATTATCAAATGTCAGATATAGGAACCTAAACAGGTTTGGGTCCCTTCTTATGAAAAGTAGAATGCAATGCATGTGTGGTATGCTGTAAATAATGCACCTTTGGTCTCCATACCCAACATGTACTATGGTGAACAGTGCAAGTGTGTGAGATGTGTCCTAGCATGCCACATGAAAAACATCTAACACCTGGAAAAGGATTTCTTAAATGGTTCGGGTAGTAATGCTTTCTTTTAAAGTTTTTAAATGCATGTAATAGTTTATTTTCACAAACTTTGAGACTTGCTAATTCTTTTTCTGACTCAGCATGGGATGAATTTAAGGAATCATATGCATCATATAATTTATTATGCTTTTTGTTTAATGCATCAAACTCATCAAGTAAAGACATGTGATTGCTATCAATTTGGGAATGATCTTTAAGAAGATTTTCATGCTCTTTCTTTAATTTTAAAAATTCCAATTTTAAGCTAGCTTGTGTTTTCTAAAGATTCTTATATGAGGCATGAATTTGTTTTGAAACTTTAAATAATTACTCATAGGTTAGTTCACATACCTCTTTTTGGTCACTTTGGCTAAGATGATCATCAGCCATTAAGCACAAATTTGTTGTCTCCTCTTCAGCTTCAATCTTAGAGGAGTCTGATGTAGAGTCAGCCTAGAATGCCTTTTGGAACCTCTTCTTTTTCTTGTTCTTTTTTAAGTTTCATTTCTGCTCACCCTTCTCCATGCTTGGGTGAGCCTTAAGCATACGATAATCAGCTTTAACATGTCCAGGCTTCTTACATTCAAAACAAATTATGTCATTAGAAATTTTTAAATTTTTGCTTCTCTTAAATTTATTCCACTTTTGATGATTCTTGTGCTTCTTTCTTAGAAAGCTCTTAAATTACCTTGTGATTAATGAAACAACATCGCTTTCAGACCCGAAAGAGTCAGTGTATGAGTCATTCACCTTAAGTGCCACAATTTCTCCTTCTTCTTCTCACCTGCATCAAGATTTCTTTGGTTCGCTCCTTGCTCGTAAGCAATGAGTGAACCAAGTTATCTATCGAATAGGTATTTAAATCCTTAGATTCAAAAATTATAGTAATTTTAGCATCAAAAGAGAAAGGTAAACATCTTAAAATTTTGTTCATTTTTTTATAGTCAGTGAGTTCTCTTCCTACGGTATGCAAGGATGTAACAATTTGTGTAAACCTTTTATAAATTTTAGAAATAAATTTAGATGGTTTCATATAAATAAGTTTGTAATGATGCAACAAAATATTCAATCGAGATTGCTTGACTTCTTTAGTTTCTTAATAAGTAATACACAGTTTATCCCAAATCTTTTTACCAGTTGTGCAAGTTGAAACACGCATGTAGTCTTCATATTTTAAAGCATAAAAAAATAGTTCAAACATTTTGCATTAACTTGTGCTAAATCCCTATCATCAAGAGTCCATTCAGAAAAAGGAAGTTCAACATTAACACCATTAAGTTTACCAGTCAGAGGTGTATAACCATCCTTAATGAGCATTCACATATGATAGTCAATAGATTACAAAAATGTAGAGATATGAGTTTTCCAAAAATCAAATGGAATATTATCAAATAAATGTGATCGAGTAATGGAATACCCTTTTGTAGTATTACGACTACCAAAATTAGCCATAGATTAAAATTCAAAAGCTTTCAAAAACTTATTTTTATGAATCCCGCTCTGATACCACTTGAAAGTTTGTTAGGGATGTTAAGCCCTTATGAACTAGTCCCGAGGCTAACTAAGAGGGGGGTGAATTAGTATTTTAAAAACTTTTCAAATAAATCATGAATCTTAAATCAAAAACACAATTCACCATAATAAAATAAGAGTGCAGAAATTAAATGTGTAAGTAAAAAAAATAAAGAAATAACACACCGAATTTATAGTTGTTCGATCAAACCTTGACCTATGTCCACTCCTTAGAGGAACCCTCTGAGTATTGCACTAACTTATGTCTCTTCTTTATTACCCATAGCTAGGCAGAGAAGCCCTTATAAAACACTCCATTTCACCAACCCCGGTGCGGCGAAGAACCGACTCCTTTTGCTTCCTTCTGAAGCCGGGAGAGAACCTAGACAAATTACTGAAGTAGACCTCTCTAGAACCCCCAAGGACAAGTGACGATGATCAGAGAAGATGACATAAAACCTTGTTTGGAGCAACCCTTGTGATCCCTCTCATAAACTCCCCCTGAAAAGTTCCTCCCTCTCACTCCCTCTCTCTCCCTCTTTACTTGGCTCTCTCAGGTCAAGGCATCAACAAAAGATCCTTGGACTTGAAAAAACATGAGTCCTTAAAATAGTTTTTTAAGAACCAATTTTATTGTCCAGGATGATATTCCTATTGACTTGTTCGATTAGTATAAATTAAGCTCAATCAGCCCAGATGACTTAGGTTGATTAGAGGATTTTTATTCATATCATCTAGAATGATATTATATCGTCTTGTACGATTAGTTCAAATCGAGGAATATCGTCTAGGCCATCTCTCTGAAAGGGAGCCTGGACAAAAATAAAATGACTAAATCATCCAAGACTATCTCTTGATCATCCTTGCTGATTAGTTCAAAATCTGCCCAAATCACCCAGAACATCGCTTTGAACAATCGTTGGTCATCCAGGAGAAATCAAGGTTTTTAAACTGATAATCCTGACCGATCTTATGATATTACAAGATGATGTGATCGTAGCAATCAATCTTAATTACTTTCCTTAATCTCCAAATAAATTTAGGCATAATTGTATTGCATTGTTAAGGCCGATGTCCTGGATGATAATTAAAAAAATAAAGCTATCTAAATTGATCTGGTGGTTGATTCTTTTTTATTTGAGCTTATTGTCTAGGACGATACAAAAATCATCCAGGATGATATGCTTAATGACGGTTGCCTTAACTAGGATGCCCCAATTAGGGTTTTTGTTTTTTTGACTGATCGTCCAGGATGATTTTGGGATCGTCTCGGATGATGTGAGCAAAATAAAAAAAAACTGTAATTTAGATAAAAAAATCACTCAAGTGTGTGAGTGCAGGGTTACTTAGCATCAGACACCATAATGATTACAATTGAATCAAGAAAGGGGGAAAAATACATTACAAACTGACTCAGACCTAATCTACCCAATCTTGAACTGGTTCAAATTGCAGTCTTGATCCTGTGGACCTGAAATGTTAGTAGGCATGGAATTCTAAGTAAAACAGAAGTGTTTGCAATCATCAAAATTCTATTTTTGAAAATAGATACGCAACATTCATTAGAAATGTTTGTATTCTTATTGAACTTACCTTTGTTCTAATGCTAACATCTCCATTAGTTTCTTCTAAGGAAACTTTTTAATTGCCTAGTTATGAGTGCAATATCTTCTATA
The DNA here is from genome assembly GCF_001605985.2 of Dendrobium catenatum. Taxonomy (NCBI): domain Eukaryota; kingdom Viridiplantae; phylum Streptophyta; class Magnoliopsida; order Asparagales; family Orchidaceae; genus Dendrobium; species Dendrobium catenatum. Next base: position 74,143 of record NW_021318681.1, read on the forward strand.
TCCTCAAGCATTATTTTATCACATTATGAATCATCCACTTTTAAAGCTATATTTTTCTCTTTTTTGCTTGTCACCTGCATCAATCTATCTTTGATTCACTTCTTGATTATAAGCAATTAGTGATCCAAGAAGATTGCTAATAGAATATAAGTTCAAATCTTTAAACTCAATTATGGAAGATATCATTTCATCATATGTAGTAGGTGAACAAAGTAAAATTTTATTAACTTTTTTTAAAATTAGTTAGTTCTCTATATAAAGCATTCAATGAGGTAATAATATAT
>NW_021318681.1:74526-117559 GCF_001605985.2 Dendrobium catenatum
ACATACATGTTATAAATTGACTCATTTGGTTTCATGAGAAATAGTTCATAACCGTGTAATAAAATGTTGAGCTGACTATTTCATCTCATTTGTTCTTTCATAAGTTATGCAAAGTCTATCCTAGATTTCTTTTCCAGTTTTATAAGTTAAAACAGGCATGCAATCTTCTGATTTCAAGGCATAGAAAAAACTATTTAAATATTTAATTATGTTAAATCTTTTTCTCTTAATGTCCAATCAATGAATGGTGTTCAAGTCTAATTCCATCAACAAGTCTAGTTTGTCTAGTGCAACCTTCCTGTACTAATGTCCACATGTGATAGTCAAGTGATTATAGAAAAGTAGACATGCAAGTTTTCTAAAAATCAAAAGGAATGTTATCGAATAAAGGTGGTCTAGTAATAAAGTAACCTTTATGAGTGTTCCATTTTCCAAAAGTAACCATGATCTTTTTTCAAAAGTTATCTAAACCTTAATTTTTGAAATAAACTATGATACCACTTGAAAGATTTTGTAGGTTTCTAGACCTTATAGAACTGTCCCAAGGCTAACAAAGAGGGGGGGGGGGGGGGTGGATATAAGGGGGGGGGGGGGGGGTGAATTTGTTAATAAAAAATTTTCTTGGATTCTTGAAAATTGTTTCTAGAAAATTCAATCAATTATTCTAAAATATGAAGTTGTTTAAATATAATTACCATTAAAGATTTTTTAACCACAAAATTTTAAAGTGCAGGAAAAAAATTAATAAAAATTATAGTGAACAAAAGAACCCCAAATTTTATAGTGGTTTGATCCAAAATTTACCTACGTCTACTCCTTGGAGACTCCTTCTCTAAGTATTGTACTAAATCAAAGTGACTCTACTTTTTCCCCCATAGCAAGGTGGAGAAGCCTTTATAAACTTCCTTCTACCAACCTAGTGTGGCACTGAACTATCATCATTTTTCACCCTCGTGGTGAATGTAGAGAATCTTCATTTTTTTCACCCTCCTGGTGAAAGCAGTTAACCTTCATCATTTTTCACCCTTCTGGTGAAGGTAAAGTACCTTCATCCTTTTTTATCCTCATGGAGAATGCAGAGAACCTTGACATAATATTGAAAATATTTCCTCAAAAGTCCCCTGAGAAGATAGGTAGAAATTTGAAGAAGACAAAGACATCATCGCTTTTGGCAACCTTGTGAATCCCTCACAACTCCCCCTCATTAGATCTCTCACACTTTACTCTGATAGACTCTCCGTAACACGTATACTCCATGGATACTCTTAAGAGAAATTCTCAATAAAGGAATTAAGAGTTATTATTTAGGACTTCTTATATAGAAAACACAAGAAAAAATGTACAAAAACTAAAAATTATAAGTGAACCGACTTCAGATCGTATTGTATAATAGTGGTTCTTTATACAAAGAGTTTAAAAAATTCTAATACAAACATGTACAAACCTAATTTTATACACTGACATAAATATGAAGGAACTGACATTGTACTAGATTAAAATTTCAAAATTGAATTTGTTCATTTGGTATGATATGGTACGAACCTTATTTCATGCTATATAAGTCATCCGTACAACTTGACATCATAGAATATGAATAATTAATATAAATCACACTTCATCTAGCATGATCATGGATAAAACAAATTTTGTACTCTATCAGTCATTTATTGAAATTCATATTGTATTGTACAAATAGTATAAAAATAAATGAATTTATTTGGGATGAACTGGTATGAATGCAATTTTATATACTCTCAGTCATCCATACAAATTCATGTCATATTGTACAAATAGTACAAAAATGAAAGAATTCATTTGGGATGAAATGGTACGAACTGTTGCAACTTAGTTTTCATAACTATGTTTTCATATCATGTCTATTTTTAAAGATTCCAAAATATTATTGTATTCATTATTATTTCTCTTATCATATACTGGAAATATTGCTTTTGTTATTTGTTTATACTAAAGTTTCAGGGAAATCATACTCTAGACTACTAAAAACTTTAAGTCAAATTAGATTAGAGTTTACTATTTTTGAAGTCTATACCTTTTATACTATCTTTGAATCTGAGAAAGTGTGATTGTAATTGAGTAACTGTGCACACACACACTTGGGTAGTGTAAAAATTTATAAAATTTTTAAACTAATCATACTGTATGATTTTGGATCATGCAGGATAATTTGGGTTGAGTGTTCCTACACAAAGTAGTTAATTAATTGTTGTTCATAATGTACAAAGTTTCCTTCATATAGATGACATCTAAAGTACAAAATAGATACATACAAGTTTATCATGATGAACTTCTAATTTTTTATAATAATTCGTAATGTATGATCTTAGGTTTGTACAGACGACGCTTAGAGTGTGAAATGGTTTTGTATCTTTTTGTCCATACAAACAAATAAAATTTTGAGAGTATGAAATGGTTGAGTCAATTTTCATACCAAATGAAATATGGCTAGATTAAAATAGATCATACTATATAATATGGATTTCATATAGTATATTATTTAGAGTATGAAATCATTTGGTACTGAATCGTACCAAATGAATCTGTTAAATTTTGAATTGATCATATTGTACGGTGTTGGTTTGTGCACAGGTCAATTAGAGTATAAAATCAGTTTGTATTGAATCGTATGAGCAAATTTTGAAATGTTCATAAGTAGAATTATTGAATGTATTGTACGATCTTGGATGGTCAGATTGAAAATATTAGTTTTCTGGACAGTTTTTCATGTCTTTCATATATAGAGTCCTAAAAACTTACTGTGGATGAATCTTTATTCATGTTTGAGAGCAAGTGTAGAGTGTTTTGGGAGAGTGTTTGAGAGCGTGAAGAGAGGTCTTGCAAATGGAAATTGCGAAGGGTTTATAAGGTTGCCCAAAGGTGAGGATCTCTTTTTAAGGTTTGTCAAATCTCTTCCTTACTTCTTTGAAGTTGCTCGAGAGAATATCTTTGAAGAAGATACTATTCTTTGATGACACCAGGAGGGTGTAGAAGGATGATGGTTCTTACTGACACCAGGAGGATATGGAAGGATGATGTTTCTCTGTTGACACTTGGAGAGTGTGAAAACATGATGGTTCTCTGCCAAAAATTGGATAGTGTAAAAGGATGATTGTATTCTAATGCATCGGAGATTAGTGGAAGAGAAGTGTTTTATAAAGGCTTCTCCACCTTGTTGTGGGAGCAAAAGGAGAGTCCATTTGGTAATAGCTCTAGTGCAATACCTGAAGACTGAGTTTTTAGGGTGTAGATGTATGTCTAGTTGGACCGAACCATTATAAATTTTTATATTTTTATTTTCCACATTTTTATTTTTCTACACATTTTAATTTTTGTGGTTGAAGAGTTTTTAGTTTGATAAATTTGTTAATTGTGCAAAATTTATAAAATAGTTTTCTACAAAATTTCCAAGAGGTTTTTTAAATTACAAATTCCCCCCCCCCCCCCCCCCGCCTCCCCCCCCCCCCCACCCCCCCCCCCCCCCCCGCCCTCTTGGTTAGCATTGGGACATTAGGTTTAGGTCAAACAGCCTATATAGACTTTCACAAACCTAATTTCATACACTATCAATCATTGGTATGACTGTATATGATATAGTACAAATAGTTCAAAAGTGTAAGAACATAGTTTGATTAACTGTATTTATTAGGAAATTTCTAGATCGTATAGTATGATTAGATATTATAAAGTACAAATAGTTTTAGTATTTTAAGTTTTAACTCTTTCCTCCTATGTGTGTATGCACGATTACCCAATTACAACCACACTTTTTGAGACTCAAGAAAATAAAAAATAAAGATTTACAAACATTATTACATGAAATCATGATCTACTTTATCTTGAAGTATTTAGCAAACTATAGTATGATTTTCCTGAAATGTTAGTACATATAAAGAATAAATAGAAATTGTCCAGTACATGATTGGAAAAATAATAAAATTAATAGAATTATATTATTTTTTATCATAAAAAATCATAATCTGAATCTAGATTCCTAAGTTGAACCAGTTCATATGTACAATTATTAATCATAGATTATATTTGCTTCATCCATTGAGTCAAGGGTTTTCATCAAAGTAGTGCATGGTAGATCATAAAAACAAATTAATATGATAGAGGATGAAAAATTTTTGTTTTGCAAAAAAGTTGTGCGGTTAAGAAAAGTGGCCTGTGTTATGATTAAGAAAAAATAACAAAGACCAATAACAATGAAACCAAGAGAACAAAAATAAGAACAAAAATAAAATAAATAATAAAAACAAATTATGGACTAAAAATTAAAATTAATTAAAGTCATAAATAAACAAAAGTACAAGACAAAACATGTACATCGAGAAGCTCATGAATGAATTATTTCATGTAATCAGAATTAAATATCGAGCCCAAAAACCAAATGCTCCCACTAGGTCTTTTGTGAGATCCCCAAAATCCAAAGATCATGTAAGAACAATTTTTGTAGCCCAAGTGAGTTTGGGTCCTTTGTTAAGTTTGGATGAATCGTCAGAATACATGACATGCTATATTTGATGCAACTTGGGTCTCCACACCAAGTGTGTTCTATAGTGATTAGTGCAAGTGTGGATAATTAATCTTAACATGTCAGATTAATAACATTTAATATCAATAAATGGGTTAACTAACCTATGATTGTTATAATTTCTATTCTTAAGTATATGAGATATATGACATGGTGAGTGCTTAAGAACATGCTTATTATGAAAAGCCTTTATTTTTCCTAAACAAATTGCATTAGCACTTTAAAGAGTAGATATTTCAATTTTTAAAGAGTGCTTACTTTCAATTTTTTCAATTTTTAACACATTCTTCTAGCTCTTTAATTTTTTTTTTCAAATTCAAGATGCAATGTTTTCAAAGAATCATAAATTTTAGATAAAGAGATATATTTCTTATTCAATTCATCAAACTCATCAAGTAAATCCATATGATCTTTATCTAAATCAGAACCATCCTTTTTGAGCATTTAATTTTCTTTTTACAGAACTGAGCATTTAATTTTTAAGCTAAATTGCTTATTTTTTAGTTTCCTATATATATCATGAATCTTTCCTGAAACATCAAGTAATTCATCATATAATAGTTGACATACCTCATCTTGATCAGACTGTTTAAGATAGTTATTTTTCATTAAGCATAGATTTATTACTTCCTCTTATACATCTATTCCGGATGAATCTAAAATAGAGTTGGCTCAAAAGGAATTCTGAGATCTTCACTTTCCTTTATAGGAATTTACTTTTTTTCTTCAACATTCTCTTTGGTGATCTTTGTGATTTAGGAAATAAATTTTAACATACCATGGTTTTCTACATTCATATAAGATAATATCATTAGAAGCTTTAGAATTTTTATAATTCTTACCTTTGCTTCATTACTGGTGATTCTTTTGCTTTTTCCTTAGAAAGATTCCGAACTATCGAGTCATCAGTGCTATTTCTTCCCCTCCTCCATCAAAAGAACAATCTTAATTATTAATCTTTAAGGCTATAGTTTTCTCCTTCTTTCTTTCTCCATGTTCAAGCTATCTTTTGGGCACTCCTTGCTCATAGCAATGAGTGATCCAAGTAAGTTATTAATAGAATAAACATTCATCTTTGAATTCAAAAATAGCAGTATATTTTGTATCGTATGAAGAAGGTAAACAATACATAATCTTATTTACTTTATCAAAATTTGATAACTCTTTACCTAAAGCATGCAGGGTTGTAATGATTTGTGTAAACCTAGTATACAATTTAGATATGGATTCACTAGGTTTCATGCAAAATAGTTCATATTCATGGAGCATAAAATTTAACCTAGATTATTTCACTTCACTTATTCCTTTATAAGTAATAGATAATCTGTCCCAAATTTCTTTACCGGTATTACAGGTAGATGCACATATATAATCAGCAAATTTCAAAGCACCAAAAAAAGTTTAAATATTTAGCATTCAATTGGGCTAAGTTTTTATCATCTGTGCTCCATTCAAAAAAAAGTATGTTTAATTTTTATTCCATTTACTAAATGTGACGGTATAGAATATACTTCATGAACTAACAACCACATGCGATAATTAATTGATTGTAAGAATGCAAATATGTGAATTTTTCAAAAATTAAAAGATATATTATCAAATAAAGGTGGCCTTGTGATTGAATATCTTTTCACAGTATTTTGATTTCAAAAGTTAGCCAAGATTATTTTTCAAATGTTTTTAAAACTTAATATATGAATTATGCTATGATATCACTTAAAAGTTTGTTAGGGTTGTTAAACTCTAAAGAACAAGCACGAGGCTAACCAAGAGGGGGTGGGGTGAATTGGATTTTTAAATAAATTTTTTAAGCCAAAAGAAAAATTTTTAAAACCTTTTTAAACCCACATATGATAATAAACACAACAGATATAAAAATAAGTAAATATCACAATAATGAAATAAATCATAGTTATCAATTATACAGATAATCATAGAAAATAATGTTAAAAAATTAAAAGTGCAAAAATAATAAAAGGAATGAACACACTATAATTTATAGTGGTTAAATCAACATGACCTACATCTATTCCTTTGAGACTCCCTATCTATGTAATGCACTAAATAGTATTAATTCTCTTTTTACTCGCACAGTAAGGTGAAGAAGCCTATATAGATGCTAATCACATCCCCGATGCTGTAGGGAATCATGACTCTTTTACAGGCAAAGAATCTCAACTTGAATTTCACCCACATACTGATGGTTAGAGAAACCCAACTCTATTTTCACCCTCCTAATGATGGTCAGATAACCACAAATCTATTTTCACCCTCCAGGAGACGGACAGAGAACTATGATATTTGCAAAAGAACTTCTTCACCAGAGCCTTAGAAAATCTTGGATGACGCTTATAGATACAAGGCAAGATTCTTGCTTGGAGCAACTATTTGAATCTTCTCACAACTTCTCTCTAAAAAAATCTCCCTCACTTCTCTCAAAAAGTTCTCCTTCCTTTCTCCCTCAAAGCTCTTAATCCTGAAGTCTCAACATCCAAAGATTTTCTAATTGGAGTATTACAAAACCATAAGTAGTTGGCTTCAAGAAACCCTAAATTTGAAGAGATATATCTTCTTTTTGTACAGTATGATACACATATCATACAATATAATTAGTGTAATCTTGAACCATCCAGCAAGATTGTTCAAATAAACTATTTAATTTTTATAACATATCATTCGGTATGATTATAACATCGTATTGTATGAACTGTAGAAATTCCTTCTATTCCTTTGGGATGATCCTTGGGACGGCCAATTTCATACACAAGCGATCATCAAGTATTGTGTACATCGTATGGTACAATCAATACAAAAATGATGGATTTTGTTTTTTACTATCCATATGATGACCAATTTCATACATATGTAATCATGTAGTATGAATTATATCATACAATATGATCAATCATAATAATTATCCATAATATGATTGCTTGATATCAAGGAAATAGTTAAGAAAGATTTTAATTAGGGCATATAGTACGAACCACATTATATTGTATGATTAGGAAAAAATTTGTATATATCTTAACCTTTGGCAAATAGGGTTTGACAGAGTGCAATATATCATATAATACAACTTAAAATCATACAGTACATACAAAATCATATATTATGAAGCCAAGATCATATAATATGAATTACTTGAAAAAAATAACTCTCCCAAAAACCATTTTTCTCTCTCCCCCTGTGTGTGTGTGTAAGGTTTCCCAATAATGATATCCGCTCAATTACATGATATAACTCAGGAAAAGAAAAAATATAGAATAAAATAAAAATTGACTGTAATCGTAGTCTGCCCAATCTTGAGCTGATCAGAATTGCAAGGGAATGGTGGATTTATTTCCTAAATTATTAGTACACACAAAAATAAAATGAAATATAATAGAAAAAAGAGAAAGTAGTATCAGACACAATAATACTTGTTATCATAAAAATCATACTGCTTGAATTAAGTTTGCAATATAAGTGGTAGAGATGGTTGAAAATACTAGTGAATAGTGGCAAATGGATCTCTTATCTAGGCATAATCTGCCAACTACTACTAATATATATACTCCACATGTATATCTAGATAACTAAATTGCTTAATGATAATCTCTTAGTAGTATAGTAGGAAAGAAGGTGTTGAAGCTGATACTTGTGTTATTACTGCTACTAGTGCTCCCCCTGCTTGCCCTTACTTGGGATTTAGTATATAATGGGCCTTATAACCTCAATCACTATTAAAGATGTTAATGATGCTATTAGAGTAGTAAATTGGATGGTGATTGGTTGGTGCAAGTATGTTAGGCCATACTTATTTTCTATTATATAGACAATAAGGTGTTATAATACTAGATTTTATTTATGGAAGATTATAGGATCTTTAATACTGGTGAGCTTTATTAATTTAGTGAATGATAAGGTTTAATGAATTAAAATGCAATGCTAATGATGATAAAATTGGTGATGATATATAGGAGTGGACTGTTGTTAACTCGATCACCTACTTTAAGAATAATAGTGTTACATAGGATGTGTTGGATTATTTAGGCATTTTAAATTAGTGTGAATAATAAAGTAAGGTGAAAGGTTCCTGATGTACTTCTAAGTTTAACATTTACTATGTTCTAATTATTTTTAGTTGTAGAGAAAATTACATGAGCCCGGTGGTGGAGAGATGTAAAATCTTGTTCAATATGGCTGAATGAATGGCCCAAATCAATATAATTATACATGAAGGCCCTGAGACTCGAATGTGCACAATTTCATCCAAACTAAATTCCATGTGGCATAAAATTGAGTATATGTTGTTCATGTGGTCGATCCGACAGCCAAATTTGATCGCTGACATGTATTAATGATCCAGTATTGTGTGACACATGTCATGGATGTGGCTTGCCATCATCGCAACCCACCAGGGATTAGCAAAGATTGGTGCCATTCAAAAAATTAGATTAAAAGAATTTAAATTCATTTTAAATGCTAAAAACTTTGAAAAATCATACAAAATTCAAATCAACTTCGTATTCAGTGATCTTGGGCTCATCAAATTAAATGCATTAATATATTCAATAATATATAAAAAAATTATAAATCAACTAAATTTTTGTAAATTCTCAAATTAAGAAATTAAATCAGGTAATAATAAGTAAATAAATAAGTAACACTCTCTAAATAAAGTTTTTAGGTTAGACTACATTGGGCTATGGGGCTACTTTTCCTAAGGAAACCTTTGCCCTTATACCAGTTGTGATAATGTCATAAAATGAATTTAATACAATGTAAATATTAATTTTTAATCATAATAAATCAGTAATAAATAAAATAATTTAATTAGAAAAGGCATTAATAAAATACTCAGACATTACAACTTCCATACCCTTATGCCTAATTCCTTTGAGGAGGGAAAATATGTATTGGATTAGATGCTTTAAGTAATAAATACTTAATTGAAATGAAGGACTCTATTCTATTCCTCAATCCCAATTTTGGAGGACTGGTAGCATTAGAAATAAGAGCCTAGGACTTGCAAATCAATAGCTTCTAGCACATTGAAATTATTTTGCATAATGTTTTATAAAATCAAAAATTAAAAATTGTAATAAATAAAATTCTTTTGAAAATAAAATTCAAAGAATCAAAATAATTAAATAATTAAATTCAAACTGCCCTTTAAAGAACTTTAACAAATCAATAAAATTATAGAAAATTTTAAGCTATTAAAACATAAGAACTAAGTGACACATAGCCTTCGACACACACTTAAATGGCTTGCTATGATAACCAACCCTATCCTATGCTAGGCTGATAATTTGATTAGACTTGTTTGAGTGCCTTTTTTAGTGGGTGCTCATATTTGTGTGTTTACTTTCTATACTTAGAATATTATATTTACATTTCAATTGGTGCACCAAATATCAGAGTAAAATTTGAAGTGGTATAAATTTCATGGTTGTGTGCAATGTAGTTAATTTTACATTCTTCTTATTTAATTCATATTGTAGAAAAGCATGCTCCATATCTAAAGTAGAATTTTTAGCTTTTAGATTATCATGCTCCCTAACTATAATGTCATGCTCAACTTTCTTATAAGAAAACTCCTTTTTCAAGATAGCATGTTATTTCTTTACCTTCCTATATTACTTAGGGATTTTCTTATAAATAACAAAGAGATCATCATATGATAATTTTCATACCTCATCTTGATCAGAATTTGTATCATTCTCCATAAGGCACATATTTTTTACCTCCTACTTTGGTTCTTATTCTGTCGAATTTGAGGCAAAGTGTTCTTAGAAAGCCTTCTACATCCTTTCATTCAACATTTTGAAATTAGTCTTTTCCTTACCCATCTCCTTTGTGGGGTGAGTTTCCAAGTTGAGGTAATCATATCTTGCATGCCCTGGATTCTTGCGTTATAAGAAAGTTATATCAAATTAAATTTATTTAATTTGCTTCCCTTACCTTCGCCGTTTTAAAAATGATGCTCTTGTTTCTACTTTAGGAAGTTTTTGAATTGTGTCATCATAAGCGATATATAATCCATACTAAGTAATTCTAAGTTATTGTTATCTGAGTCACTAGCCTTCAAAGCCATAGCCTTCTCCTTTCTTTTAGCTCCATCATATAATCTATGGCTTATATTTTGCTCATAAGTAATACGAGAGCTAAGTAGAATATCAATTGAGTATACATTTAAGTTTTTTTGATTCATCATGAATAAGAGAACCTTTAGGGTTTCTTTTGTTGTTTTCTTTTGGAGAAAAATCAAAATATACCTCTAATGTAAAGGAAAGCTCACAAATCACAAATTTAATAATAAATTAAATGCAAGAAATAAAGTGTAAGAAAATAAAAGCAAAGAACCAAGCATGAACACAATAGAGATTTATTGTTGTTCGAAGAACATTAACCTACATTTACTAAATTGAGTTCTCTACTTTATAAATTGCACTAAAAATTTAGTGAATCTCCTTTTACCCCCACATCAAGGAGGAAAAGCCCTTGTAAATAACTTCCAGCTCCTTAGTATGACGGAGAGCAGATTCCCACTCATCTCCTCCATGTTGAAGAGTAGTTGAATCCCTTTCACCTCCTTGGTGCAGTAGAGTTACCAAACTCCTTTGACCTCCTTGGTCTTATAAAGAATCTAGATCCTTACTCTAAAGAGCACCTCTTGGAGTTTCTCTCAAGCAAAAAAATTGACCTTGGATGAAGGTGTAAGATCACCGAAAAAACATGTGAAGAAACCCCTCTCACACACTGTCTTGCTATCATAAGAAATTTCTCCCTCAAGACCTAAATTTTCTATCTTAAAAGAAATACTCCCACTTCAAACCCTTCTAATAGAAGCTCTCTCAAAAAACTGGCAAAAGATCCAATTAAACAAATTAGGAGGCATATTTAAAAAAGGGCTAAAAAAACTTTAGAAATTTAATTTAGACATCACTAATCATACTATATGATATACATATCATACTGTATGATTAGTTAAATAACACTTGATAATGTTTTATGACGTGGGATGCATTGTACAATTTGTTCAAATAATTTGATCATATAATCCTATATGATGTTATGTCGTATAGGTAAATTAGTTTACTCAACTCTTATATTTGTACAGGATGAGCCCACGAGATTAATTATCATTCTGGTATCTTCCCAATTTAAATTATATGAAGTGCCCTTTGTTTTGTATGATCACTAATCACCATTAATTATGAATTCAATTGCTTTATCTAAGTGATTAATTCAGGCTAGATTTTTAATATTCATACAATATGAACCAAGTCGCTCCATACAAATAGTATAGCTTTTAACTTTGAAATAATTTCCTAAATATGATTGGTGACTAACAACTCAAATTTAAATTGATCATACTATTTGATTATGTTTATACAGCATGATTAATTTAACATTCTTAATCTCTTAATTAGACATTAAATTTAATTTTTTGATCAAAATATCTTAAAGTATGATCTTAATTGTATTGTACAAAGTTAAGATAATATGAGTTTTTTATTTTCACCCTTCACGTGTGTGAATAGTCTTTAAGATATCATACATCTATTATAGGATTTTTTACTCAAGAAATATAAATAAATGATAATATAAACACTTGTAGAGTAATCAAACATATTCTACCTGATCTTGAGTCAATCCTTTATTACACGGTGTATGGGGTACTTGAAATGTGTAATAAAAATATTATGAAAAGTGATATAAAAAATATAGAATGTTTGTTATCAATAAAATTATAAGCTCAGGCTCATTGATTATGATATTAAAAAAATGTAGGAACACCATAAACCTTTCTTTTCAACCCTACAAGCTTGATAGAGATCAACATGTGCATATGCTACGATCCAACTCTATAATTAAGTACCTCATTAGGAAAAATTTTGTGATATATATTCATTTGTCAAAATAACTTTATTTTTATACGTATAAACTTTCTATACATGTTTTTCTTTCAAGGATAAAAATTCAAAAACACCCTTTTAATCTTCAGTAGGATAAGCTGTGTATTTAAAGTAACAATATTTATTAAGTTATAATTATGTAAAAAATATCACTTATAACTTGATTCAATACATATGCCTATGTATTTTAGTGGGCATAAATTAATTTACTATAAAAAAATTCTAAGCATATTCCAAACTCAGCTAGTCATATTCTAGTTTATACTTTCATCATCGACCTGTCCGCCCATCAAAATTTTGGCACCTTTGTCGTGGAACCAATGTGCATATTATAATAGATTTATATTAATAAAATAAGTGCATATTTAAGCGTATTTTTATCCTATACCTTTGTTACGTTTAATAACTTCTTTTAAAAATCTAGAAAGGTATTATGTTTGTTTATTTAGTTTATGAGTTTTAATTTTATAATCTTTATTGTGTAGTTGGTAGATTTAGTAAGGAGCCCACATTATTTGATCTAGAAATGTGAAGGACCCTTACAAAAATTTAAAAACCAAAAATGATTTTAAAATTATTGATCTAGTATAAGATCAGGATCATTTTAGACCTCTTTGGGGGTTTGGTAATCCTAAAGTAGAAGTAATCCATTAGAGTATTAATAGACCTACTATTTAGGCAAGTAATTTTGAATTAAAATCGATCATATTTCAATTGGTTAAAACTCCTATTTTGGATTCCATTCTATTAATGATCCAAACTTACACTTAGCCAATATTTGTGAAATTTGTGCAACATATAAGTGTTATTATGTCTGCGATGATTCCATTAGACATGGACTGTTTCTATTTTCACTAAGGGACAAGGCTAAAATGTGGTTAATTTTTTTTTCTATGATCTATAACCATAACTAGTCTACCAATTATTATTTAATATTCTTGTTAACATCGTATGAGTGCCCATCACAACACTATAGTTTCAGTTGCATTTAAAAACATGAGGTGTTCATGTTCAAGTTTCTTCACCACATCTTAGAATTCTCTTCGCTAATCTTATTAGAGTTTTTTTTTCTTTTTTGTTTGTGAGTTAAAATTTTGTTATCCCCCCCAAGATGTTTGGAAGCATGAAGAGATCATCTTATTCTTTTTATAAGTAGAGATTCATTTCAGTGGAGCTGAAGAGTCCTATGCCCATTTTTTATGAACAAGAAATTTATACTTGTGCGGGGTTTCTTAAACCTTTGAGGGGAAGTCATGTAAACATAGTAAACTATGAGAGGGAAACTCTGTGTAAGTACCATATGTTGTTGTGGCAAATATTTTCTTGGAATTTTTCACAAACACGAAAGAAGCCCAAAAAAAAACACATATTTTGTTTAGGGTAAGTTGGAACCTTTTGATCCCTCTAATATTAATTGATTCCAATGGCTAAGGGATATGGAAGATGATGATTATTATGGTTTTAGCATAGAACCCATTAACCCTCAAGTGGTTTTGAGATTGCATGATGAACCTACAAGTGTGGCTATTTGGAAGAAGAGGGTTGAAAATGTAATCAATTTTTTGGTCACCTCTTTTACCTAACTTTCCAAAGCCTTGTATTATTTCATCTATGGAATCTTTCCAAACCAAGGAGAAAGTAATTTTGATAAATTTCATTAACTTTCATGTCTTTTCTTTGGGAGTTCCCTGTTGATTGCTTATTATTGTTGTGGTTAATGATAGTTATAGTTTACATGATTTGGTCGTGCATATGTGAACATTATATTATGGTATAGGAAGTAGTTGTATCTTTATGCTTTAAGAGTTTTGTATAATTCTTAATAAAGAAAAATGTTTAGTTTATTGCAATAAATCAAAAAGAAAAAAAAAGTATGTTATTTTATTTATTGTGATTGTTTATATTATTGTGTTGTATTTCAATTTATATTTAAGTAAAATTCCCACAATTGCATAACTATTGAAAATGTTGTCAGTCTAGCAATTATACTTTGACTGCTTATTTAGCCAAAATAGAAACAATAATTAAAAATTATTTAAAATAAAGAAAATACTAAAATTTAGGTTATAATTTTTATGAATGAAGAAAAATAAAATTTAATTTGAAAATTATACTAATTAACTAAAGAAAATCATCTAAGTTATTATGTTTCTTTGAACTTAAATGATATACACTTAATCTTAAATTAAAGATTTAAAAATTGAATAATTGAGTTTAGAGAAAGATGTGTATAGATTAAATTTTGGAAATTTTTAAACATGAATATGCAATTAGCGAGCTTACAAACATCCTTTCATTAATTTAATTTTGGTTTACTCAAACGAGGAAATAAATCATATATTAAAAATCATTATTATGTACTAAAAAATTAAAAATATGAAAAATCAAAATAAATGAAGAAAAATCAAAAGAAGGTTTAGTACTAAAAAAAAAGGTATCTAATAAAGATAAATTCCTATAAGTAATATAAATACTTAATTAAGAATGTAAGTAAGCTAATACATATGATGGTTTATTAATAAACTTATAATTTAACTGCATAAACAAATACTTTCTAAATATTATAATATCAATATCTTAAAATCAACCGTCAACATTACAAGTGCACTTACAGTGGATAAGTTTGATTTGAGCAACAACAAAAATGATTGATTAAGATTATTTCGTAAGATCATTCAAATTATAATTGCATAACTTTACATGTCTAAATACTTGTAAATGGTGAAATGTTTTATTACATTTTTATAGTATTAAATTGTCAATTTTGTTTGGGCTACTAGGATAATCAATAGTTGATTACACCATAGCTTCAATATAACCACGTGTATAAGTTGGGGGAATTTGTTAGGTTTAAATTTTGTATTATTTTACTATCTTAAATATCGATAAAATTTTTATTTTTAAGTTGATGTTGTGCAGGAATGTTTTGGAAAATGGAGAAAAATTCATAATTTTTTAAACTAGTGTCATAAAACTCAAAGTATCAGTGCCATAACATCCCCAAAATGCCTTTGCCAGATTAAGATATGTCAATGCTAGAGCCTTGGAAAATTAATAATTAATTCAATTTCCTAAGGGATCCAATGTAAGCAATGCAGTGCTTCATAACACTATTACTCCAGAAATCAGCATCATAACATCCAAGTCTCAAGAATTTCAGCACTAGAGTGCCAAACTTCTCATCACTATAGCATCAAATTGTTCATTCAAGCACCATAGATCTCAACTTTTTTAATGTTGTGGTAGAGTTGTTGCTAAAATGCGGAGTCATTCTGACTTAGCAAAATGATGCATCGGTTCAACAAATAGACATGTCTAGTTAGTCGAGTATCGAGGTGCTGGTTCCTTTTATAACGCCACGGTGCCACCATGTTGAGCATATAGTGCCTCAGTCCATTAATATAGATGTATAAATAGTTTTTTAATTCATTTAAATAATAGTTCTATTTGGGTTTATCATTTTTAGTGGGTATTGAGTACTTAAGTGTAGTTCCCACATAGAGTTAGCTCTAAAGTAGTCCAAAGGAGAGAAAGATACTTCATTTGGAGCTAGTCAACCCATGTATTGTAAGGAATCATACATTGTCTACATATGTAGTTGAAATTCAGTTTGATATATCACCTCATCAAAGGAATATTCGAATAATTAGGAGTGTTGGAATAAAACTCTTTCATGCCTAGATATATGATGTTTTGAGTTCTAGGTTTTATGAAGTTACATTAATTGTAGTAAGGCTATAAATCTCTCTTTACATCCCTATAAGCATGATAGATATCAGGGTATACATACGCTTTATTCCACATTAAGCATAGAAGAGTTTACTTATAAAAATGTAGGATATTCATAGTCATTAATCCAAAAATATAATCTTCTAGCATTTCATCTTTTCTCTTGCATTCCCTAGCATAGAAAAAATCTCAACCCTTATTTCTGTTCAATAGGATAAACATTGCAGTTGTAATAGAAAATACTAGTTGATTTATATATTAGTAGAACAATTTATCATGGGATCAGCACTATATTAATAACTTTTTTATTTGATCGATATGTACACATGTGTATTTAGAAAATATAAGCATACTTTAACCCATAGCATAAACATAATTCAATCATTCAATGCAAAACCATACACCCTTATCAAGTTTTAGGTGTCATTATCAGGGAAGTTATGTGCATATTGTAGATTGATCTATATATCATATCCTACTTGTATACAAGTCTAAGCATACTTCAAACCATAGCATAAATATAATTCGCACATTCAATGCAAACCTACGCACCACCATAAGCAGCTTAGGTAGAGATTATCCTAAAAGAAGTCATCTTTTTTTTTTTTTAATTAAAACCCTTAGAGGGGCTTATGTATTAATATAATAAAGTGATTACAAATTTCTCAAGGGAGATGATCAGCTCACTAATGCTCTAATGAGCTACAAAATAAAATAAAGAAAAACCTTGGAGCCAACAGTCTCCACTAATAAAACTAACAAAAATACTTAGGAACAAACTACTGATGCTACAGAGAAGTATCGAAAAAAGAAAGATGAAGTAGATGAATGGAAGCTCGATCTTTCTACAAAAAATGTTGATGAAGACCTGAAACATTTTCACCAAAAAAATAAAAGGATTGCAAAGAAAAAGGGTATAACACAAAATTTAATAGTTAACCCAATAAAATTATAAAATTTTAAACTAAAGAGGAGAGAAAAATGTTAGAAGCTATACAAACACAACTAATCTAAAGGCAGGCAGCACTGAAAGAAAAAATAGGGATAAAGACTGATAGTGCTCAGGATTAAATTAGTATAAGAAGCCTCATCTATGTAATCCATAAGCTACTCAATCCAACCCTCAAGTGCAAATACCATCCAGCTCTCTAAATAACCCATGTAGAAGGGGATAACACCAGCACACTATGACACTAACTTTAGTTTATCACAAGCACCCATCCCAAACGCACATCATTAGAATATCAAAAACCCAAAACCAGAACAAATTAGCCTAAGGGCATCCACAACAAGGCGTAAATCCTCTAGAGAATCATAAAAAACTAGGCCAAAGACACTCCAACACCTGACATGAAATAATAGCCAAGCCAACATCCCAGGCAAATGAAGACCATAGGCAAAATTGTCCATAACTCCATTTAAACAAGTATAAAAACCTCTAGAAGTCCATAGTAGTACCCTTAAGGAAGGAGAGCACCAACGGGAAAAACTCTCAGCAACAGTATCAGTGCAATCATAGCCTAAGTCTATATCCATCCAAATAATAGCTACAATGAATCAAAATTAAACTACCTCCAACTGAGAGAAAGTTGGAGTTGGGAAAGGAGCAATTTTCTAGAGTGGGAAAGAGCCATTTTCTAGAGTGAGAAAGTGATTTTAAAATTCCTTCGTTCCTATTTTTTCTCACCGATCTTTCTCGCCGATGATCCATCTCCAATTTTTGAACAATGAAGGATAGTTGATGATCAACAATATACTACTATGGATGGGTGGACTGAACCTCCATATTCAAATTGTACTGATAGAATTTCTTCATCTGATTTCTTGTCGGGAAGGAATTGGCAGCTGACTGTTAAAGACATGCCACTGATTATTAATGAAGGAGCATGTCTTACTACTAAAAAGATAATTCCAGTTATTGGTAAAGGGAAAAATATTATTATAGATGATGGAATGAAGAGTCTGAAAGGATTTAAAAATCTGAAACTTAATTCAGTGAGTTCGAATGCTACTACTTCTTCGGATTTTAAATTACATGTGAGTAGATTTTGTAATTCTACTCCTTGTAGTTCTAGTGATCAGGTTTCTAATTATGCAAATTCAAAGGATTGTGTTGTTGTGATTGAAAAAAAATCGAGGAGATGTAGATAAGGTATATATTGATGAGCCGCAACCTGTTAAGAAGAATACATTGGCATTACTAAATGACTTGGAGCATGTTAGGCATTGTATTTTAGGAGAATTGAACTCTGAAAATCATATTTCCAACAAGATATCTCCTTCTGAGATAGCTGATAAAATGGGAAATCTAAAGACAAATGCTTGGGCGAGAAGAGCTAATGTTAAAGTGGAGAATTTGAACTAAGGTTCATTTTTGGCTGAAGATGGTAAAATTGTAAAATTACACAAGGAGAATGTGTTGCAGAATTCTAGAAGATTAGGAAATGCGCTTGTCATCAAAGTTTTTAGTGACAATATTCCATTTTATGTGATCAATAGTGAATTAAGAAGATAATGGGGCTGCTTTGGGAGCTTTAGACTCACTATGCTGGGTCAAGATTGGGCTCTGTGTTCATGTGAGAATGCTGAGATTATGGAATCAATTTTAAGTGAAGGGCCTTGGTTTGTTAAAGGTCACATTGTGGGTATTTACAAATGGTCACCTACTTTTTTAACAAATTCCTTGAAGGGTCATTCAGCTCCGGTGTGGATTAGACTTCCTAATCTACCTTTATAATGCTGGGATGATATTAACATTTGAAAAATTACATCTCTAGTTAGGAAGCCATTTCTACTAGAAGGAAACATGTTTCAATGGAATAGAAGAGAATTTGCTAGGATTTGTGTTCGAATAAATTTAGAAGAACAACTTCCTATTTCTAAGGCAAATCTAGCAAATTTTATCAAAAAGTTGAATATGAAAAAGTTTCTAAACATTGTTTCAAATGTGGCAAAATAGGCCACTTGATGGGACATTGTCCTATTTCTAAGTCTGAAGTGAACAAAGATAAATCCAATATGCCTTCTTCGGAAGTGGCTGCTGATGGCCGTAATGCAACTACTAGTGAAAATGAAGGAGCAATTGAAGATCTGTAAGAAAAAGGGTATGGCCCTTGGATGCAGGTTAGATGTGGGAAAAAGAGAAGATTTTAGAACAATGCAAATAAGGTGGTGCAAAGACCTGTTCTAGGTGCTGGTCCAGGTGCTGTTAGAGAAGCCTGAAGAGCTGTTCTAGGTGTTGTTCCAAGTAAGATTCCAATCAAAAATACTAATTTCAGTATTTTTGTTCCTAATGGAAAAGACAAGCCTTTGGTTAATGATTTAAAGGAAGACAATCATGAAAAAGATAGACATCTGGTTGCTATTGAAGATGCAAATTTTGCTAAAGCAAATGATAGATGCCTGGAAGATGGAGAAATCCTGAAAGATATGCCACTCAATGTTGGAGATTTATATTGGGATGGAAATGGGAATTCATCAAGTAAGAATTTTATTTCTTTTCAACATATAATTTTTAATAAGAATATGTTTGATATTCTTAACATTGTAGATGAGGATGTTAACAATGTTGAAACTGTTATGGGAAAAAAATATAGATGATGATGTTAATGTGTGTTCTCATAAATTGAAGGATATGGCTTTAATAGCTGAGAATGTTAAAGTGGAAAATAATCCAGTCTAAAGAAATTGGGAAAGGAGCTTAAAACTCTTGGACCAATTAAACTAATGACTTGAAACAGAAGATTGGTGATGGGAAATAAAAGCAAGAAGAATGGGGCTAGTCCCCCTTCTACTCAATGAATTCCATTCTTTTGGAATTGTAGAGGAGCAAGGAAAGTTCATGCTTCTCTATATCTTAAAGAATTTGTCAAACAATAAGGGAAAAAGAGAAGATCCAGAAGAAAAAGGGTTTGCCCCTCAGATGCAGGTCAGATATAAGAAAAATAGAATTTTACAAAACAATGCAAAAAAGGTGGTGCAAGGACCTGTTTCAGGTGCTGGTCCAAGTGCTGTTAGAGAAGTCTGGAGAGCTATATCAGGTGCTATTCCAAGTAAGATTCTAATCCAAAATACAAATTTGGGAATTTTTGTTCCTAATAGAAAATAAAAGCCTTTGTGTAATGATCTGAAGGAAGACAATCATGAAAAAGATAGAGATCTGGTTGCTATTGAAGATGCAAATTTTGTTATAGAGAATGACAAAAGCCTGGAAGATGGAGAAATCGTGGAAGATATGCCACTCAATGTTGTGAATTTATCTTGGGATGAAAATGGGAATTCATCAAGTAAGAATATTATTGCTTCTCAACCTATAATTTAAAAAAAAAAATTGATATTCTTAACATTATAGATGAGGATGTTAACATTGTTGAAACTGTTATGGGAAAAAAATATAGATGATGATGTTAATGTGTCTTCTCATAAATTGAAGGATATGGATTTAACATTTGAGAATGTTAAAGTGGAAAATAATTCAGTCAAAAGGAAATTGGGAAAGGAGCTTAAAACTCTTGGTTAAATTAAACTAATGACTAGAAATAGAAGATTGGAGATGGGAAATAAAGGCAAGAAGAATGGGGCTTGTCCCCCTTCTAATCAATGAATTCCATTGTCTTTTGGAATTGTAGAGTAGCAAGGAAAGTTCATGCTTCTCTATATCTTAAAGAATTTTTCAAACAATATGGTGTGGGTTTTATTGGTTTGTTAGAAACCAAAGTTTCTTCTATGAATAGAAAATATATCAATGCTCTAATCAGGATGGATTGGAATTTTTTTCATTATCCTTCATAGGGTCTATCAGGAGGGATTTTAATTCTTTGGAATGCAAGGTTTGCTTCTTTTAATACCTTGTTCTCTTCTTGTCAATGTGTAATTGTTGATTTAGAAATCCATAATAAAGGGATTTGGAGGATTTCTATTATTTATGCAAACAAATATTCTTATAAAAGGCGGGACCAATGGAATAAATTGGAGAAGCATGTGCTTCTTGACAGTCCTTCTGTGGTGGGCGGTGATTTTAATCTTGCTTCTAAGATCCAAAATCAACGAGCATCAGTGCACTATAGCTCAACTAAACTCTTGGTGGAGAGAAAGAGCAAAGGTAAGATGGTTAAAGGATGGAGACTTTAATACAAAGTTTTTTCATTCGTTTGCAAATGCTAGAAGAAATGCAAATTATATTTTCAATATTAAAAAATGAGAATGGAGATTTGGTGAAGGATCAAGCCCAAATTGAAGAGATTTTTTTCAAAATTTTCCAAAGAAAGTGGAATTACATATCGTATTCTTTGAATAACTGGCCCAGCCTGAGAGAAATTTTAACAGATTATGGTTGGGAAACTCTTAATTCTGAGCTCAACCTAAAAGAAGTTTATGATGTTGTCAGCCATTTGGAGGGGGAAGTATCTCCAGGTGTTGATGGTATTACTCATTCTTTTATTAAATTCTATTGGCACATCATTAAACTAGATGTATGGAATGCATTGAAAAAGTTTTTTGATAAGGGTATGATGGAATCCAGTTGGAAAGATACATTGATTGTACTCATTCCAAAGGTGGAGTTGCCTATGACACCTTCAAATTTTAGGCCTATAAGCTTATGTAAAACAATTTATAAGCTTGTGGCTAAAATAATTCTCAATAGATTTGTTTATCTACTTCCAAAACTGGTTTCAAAAAATCAATCAGCTTTCATTAAAGGCCGATCTATATCAGATTACGTGTTAATTGCTCAAGAAGTTTTCCATAAATTTAGGTCTAATTTTTAAAAGGATTGGTTTCCTTCAAAATAGACATGGAGCAAGCCTATGATAGCATGTCTTGGGAAACTTTGGAGCAGATTTTGATTTATTTTGGCTTCCTTTTACACTTTTTAAAGCTTATTTTGGCATGTGTACGTGATCCAAGGTTCTCAATTTTGATTAATGGCAAATCTTCTAAATGGATCAATGCTCATAGTGGCTTTCGACAAGGTTGCGCCTTATATCCTTTTCTCTTTGTTTTATGTTCTCAACTATTATCTAATGCTTTAATTCAAGAAGAGATGGAGATAGGGATCAAGATTCATCATAATGCTCCTAGGATATCACATCTCCTTTATGCAGATGATATCTTGATTTTTTCTGAAGCTAACATGAAGATGGTAAAGAGGATTAGAAGTATTTTATTGGACTATTGTAATTCATCGAATCAAAAAATTAATTACAATAAGGCTTCTATTTTTTGGGGAAAAGTTGTAAGTAGAAGAACAAAGAAGAAGAAAGAAGAAGATTGCCCTGGTAATGAGATTCAAGTATATTAAGGAATTATATTACTTAGGAGTTAAAATTGCATTGAGATGATTGGTGGATTCAGATTTCAATTTTCTGTTGGAAAAAGTGCTTGGGAAGCTAGATACTTGGGGAAGCAAGTTTATTTCTCTTGCAGGGAGAATTACTCTTGCTAGATCGACAATCCTTTCTATTCAAATTTTTTATTGCACTCATTCTTTGGTTCTAGTTGGTATCTTGGCTGAGATAGACAAAGCTTGTAGAGAGTTTATTTGGCACAAGGAGAAGAATGAAAGTCACTTACATTATGTCAGCTGGGAAAATTTGTGCAAATCGTTGCATTTAGGTGGCGGGGTCTTTACTCTTATACACATAGAGTGGATTCTTAAAGAGCTAAAATTACATTGATATATACGAATGATGAAGATTCATTTTTGCATAAATGCTTGAAGCCAAAGTTTGGGAATTCTTGTTGGTTACCTTACTGAAAGAATAACATATCAAGTACATGTAAAATCATAAGAAGTTGTGCAATGGCTCTTAAACCGATTATAAGATGGAAATTTTCTAATGGTGAAAAAGTGAATGTCATGGAGGGTGTATGGATAATAGACAAAGCTTTATATAAATGACCTACTTTCCTTAATAATCTACTAAGAAATGAATTATGTGTAGATTACTTTATTGAAAATGGCAAATGGGACATAGTTAAACTGCAAAATGTTTTTGGAATGGAGTTGCTTCAGATTATCTGCAACATGAAGATTGATCAGGAGGCCGATAGAGACCAAATGGAGTTGATTTCTCATAATTCTGGAAAAACTCCTTATCTTATGAAGCTCGGTTAATTGATTCAAATGGGGGAAGCTATTGGTCTTGGATGAAGAAAATAGGTCTTAATCCAAGAATTGAAGTCTTTTGGTGGATATTATACCATAAAGCTATTCCAACTTTTCATTTCCCGGAATATAGAAGACTCAAGGAAGGATGCCTATCTCCTAGAGGCTATTTGGAAATTAAAGATATTAAGCATGTGGAGGTGAGTTGTGATAAACTCATTCAAACTAAAAAAATTTTGAATCAATGAGGCTTTCATATTCCTATTTTTAATACTAATGCTGAGTTAATTTCTTGGATGGAGTTCAGTGCTACCAAAAAAACATTTATCACAAATGTTTATGCTATTTGGTATTTCTTTGCTGGAAGTCTAGAAATAGACTTATTCATGAAAGGATGGAGGATAGCAATTTAAACATTGCATCTAATGCTCTTAGTATGAATTCAATCTCTATTTCTAATAGAAATAAATCAGGCCTATGGGATGTTAATCAACAATCTCGATTGTTTAAAAAATCTTGGAAACCTCCTCCACCTGATTGGATCAAAATTAACATTGATGCTTCATTGTCACCTTCTTATAATGCTGGAATTGGAGATGTTTGTCGTGACCATCAAGGAAGGTTTCTTTCTGCTATGGGAATCAAAGGAATTCATTGGGATATTGCTCGCCTTGATATAGAGGCCATTTTTCTCTACATGGTATTATCAAGGATTGGACTTCTCAATACAAAGTGATTATCATGAAGGAGACAATGAAAATGTGATTAAAAGTATTCAAAACAATATCAACATGAATCAGAAATCGGAGATTGATGTAAGGTTCTCTTCCTTTATTACAGAGTTTAATATTGTTATTTTCGAACATGTTAGTAGGGAAAGAAATAAGTTAGCGGATATGTGTGCTAACTATGCTCATAATTGTGATTTTGCTCGGGATTATGTTAGTATGGAACACATTCCTCCTTTATTTCTATTATTGAAGGAGGAATGTGATGATATTAGCTTGTATTAGCTTCCTTCTTTTTTTTTAATGCAATTTCTTTATGCATTTTTCAAAAAAAAAAATAAACAACAGCTACAATGAAGAAACCCGAGAGATGTAGATAGGAAATTAAACGTAGCAGCCAAAAAAGCTCAGCAAAGTGGCAGGACCAAATTACATACTAGCCAATAGATGGCCCAAAAAATAGGAAACCAAATAAACTAGTGAATCCCAAGAAGTAGTGAGGAGAAAGAAGCCAATCGGGGCAACAAGGAAAAATTAACACAATATCCCCAAGGAAATTCGTATGCCAAAGAAGATGCCCCTAGCAACCAAAATTGGAATAACAAACATTAGCAAATGGAACTAGAAAGGCACCCAAAATCGTAAGGAAGCCCCAGTAACCAAAGTTGGAACCATAAATAAAAGGAGATAACAAATTCTCACCACAAAAACCAAAAAATAGGGCCAAAATTGACCCAACAAACAACAAATAGTAGAAATCACAAATAGAACTACTCCACCACTTTCGAAAAATGCAAAAACTCATAAATTGCTAGAAAAAACGGATCTCACACAACAAGGGGAAGTACTTGTAGTCTGACAGAGGGAATAAATGCCCCCTTAGGAGACTATCAAGCAAGACAACCCTCCAAAAATGCCAAGCCATATGATGCATACCACCAGAACCCTCCAACAAATGAAACCCAGAAATAAAAGTAGGAAAAAGAAATAGAAAAATAACCCAACTAATAAAAAACCATAAGAAACAAACTAGCCAGCACCCCACCAAGGAGGAAAACACCTACGAAGTAACATAAGGAATACTAAACTCATCCAGTTTAAGTAAACCATAAAGAGGAACCAGAATGGAGGACCCCATAACAACAATAAAATAATAAAGGCTACAACCCAAGTTAGTAATCCAAGAAGCACACATATTCCCCTCTTTGCTAGTGTGAAGAAATGAATAATTCAAAAAGACCAACATCTTTTTAATTTCTCTAATATGGTAGAAAAGGTCATGGATACAATACATATCCCCATCAACTAAAAATAGCCAAAAATCATATTCAGAGTTCAGTTCAATAAGTAAATTAGTTCAGTTATGGGAAACACATAACTGAATACCATAAAGAATATCCAAGGTGACAGCATTAGTAATTGCCAATAAGGACAGGCCTAGTAAAAGCTAAAATAAGACAGCCATTACTATCCCCGATTGTACAACCACAACCCCCAAAAGAATCACAACAAGCACCATCAACATTTAATTTAAAGAAGTTTTTAGGAGGTTTGGTCCAATATATAATATTAGCATGAGAACTAGATGGGTCACCCTTCAAACTGAGCCCTAAAGCATTGCCAACAAAATAATAATTCTTGAAATTCTTATAAGAAAGTAACTTAATAGAAACAAGTGAGCAAACATTATCCTTAACCCTTATAATCACATTATGGTGATTTATCCTCACATCATTAAGAAGTGAGTTATTCCTTTCTAACTAGAGAAACCAAGGAATGAGAGAACAAATAACATTACGGATTTGACCTTTAGAGTTAATGAACTATGCATTAAGCATTTATTGAAGGGAGAGATTGCCATTCAAATAATTTAACTGAAACAAATCATCAAAATAGACCCAAGTTCTAACAGCAATAGGGCCAGAGATAAAAATATGATGCATATTCTCCAATTCGAAACAACATTGACACTTGGAAGCCATACTAAACCCTTTTTTGGTGAGATTATCATCAGTGGGTAAATATATATGCAAAATTTTCTAAACAAAGATAGACATAGTAGAAGGAATGCTCTTATGTCAAATATAATTAAAAATATTATCAATATTTCTTTTAGCTCTAAAAGTATGCGAAGCATTCTTTAAGTGAAAACCACCATCTTTGAAAAAATCACATAAGTTAATATCCTTAGAATCAATGTAGATAAGTAATTTTAAAATGAGGTGAATAATGCAATAAGGAATCACATTAGAGAGTTTTTCATAATCCCAACAATTGTTATTAAAATAGGAATTGACCTTAACCGAAGCAGTAGAGGAAGAATTCAAAATAGAGGCAATAGAGTGTTTACCTAACCACCGATCTTGCCAAAAGAAAATATTCCCAACCCATTTAACCT
The DNA here is from genome assembly GCF_001605985.2 of Dendrobium catenatum. Classification (NCBI taxonomy): domain Eukaryota; kingdom Viridiplantae; phylum Streptophyta; class Magnoliopsida; order Asparagales; family Orchidaceae; genus Dendrobium; species Dendrobium catenatum. Next base: position 100,949 of record NW_021318681.1, read on the forward strand.
TGCAAAGTCTTTTCAAAACTCTAGATTCACCTTGTTTAGAAAAATAATTAGTAGGATGTTTGCCAACACAATATTTAGAAATCTTAAAATTAGCCAAAAGATTAGCATTAGTGCGCAACTTATACCAAAGTTTAAAAGAAAAAGCCTTAGCAAGGTTATTAAAATTATTACAACTAAGACCACCTTCAACCAAAACACCACAACAGTTCTCCCAAGTAGCCGAATTAATTTTAGAGCTAGAAGAAGTACCTTTCCAAAAAATATTTGTTAATAAGCTTTTGTATCAAAAATAGGTTGAGTAAGAAAAATAGTTGGAAAACTATAAATCAGTATAGCGCAAAGAACACTTTTGATAAAAATAACTCTACCACAAAAGCTAAGGAAATTTGTATCCCAAGATAAACATTTGTTTTGGAAAGATGCAATAAGATCATCAAACAAAAAGGATCTCTTCCGCCCATTAAAAAGAGGGACACCTAGATACATGATGGGTAAGTGAGCATGGTAAAACCAGTAAGATCTTTAATAGCTATGATACAATCATTAGAAATTCTCTTGGATGCAATGATACAACATTTATTTTTGCTAAAGGATAAGCCACTATCTATCTAAAATTGATAAAAGAAATCAATAAGTTTTTGAATTTTATTAATAGTCAGAATAGTAAAAATAATAAAATCATCCGTAAAGAACAAATGAGATATCTGAAAACCTCCCAAAGTTCTAAAATAAAGGCCAGGATTAACATCAAACAAATTGATAAGACCCCTAGAAAGAAACTCTACAATAATAATAAAGAGAGCAGGAGAAATAGGATCACCTTGCCTTAAGCCATGAGAAGCTTCAAAAAAACCATTATTAGAACCATTAACAATTATAGAAAAATAAACATCTTCAATTCAATAATTAATAAGCTTGATAAAGATAGAATCAAAACATAAAAACTCTAAAATAAAATAAAGAAATTTTGAATAAATATTATCAAAGGCCTTGGCAATATCAAGCTTCAAAATTAAATTGCCGCCTCTCACCCTAACTCCAAATCTTGACGGAACTCCTGAGCCAACAAAATGTTATCCGTAATGGCCCTACCTTTCATAAAACCCATCTGATTAGGAAAAATAATTCTAGGTAAATTAGAAGTAAGATGATTTATAATAATTTTAGAGATAACCTTATTAAAAAGGGTACAAAGACTAACAGGTCTAAAGTCATTCCAAGTGTTACCAGCTTTATTTTTAGGAATAAGTATAACAAATGTAGAAGTATAAAACTTAGGTATAGGGTTACCAGCAAAGAAATCCAAAATAGCAGTAAAAATATCATTATCAATAATATGCTAAGCTTTTTCGAAGAAAAGAGTGTTAAACCTATCAGGCCAAGCCACAAAATCATTATTTATATCAAATAGAGTCTCTTTAACCTTCTCTAAAGTAAGAGGCCTAGAGAGAATGACATTCTCCTCATGAGAATAAGGCGAGGAATGAAAGAATGATCCATAATCAGAGCCGTATTAAAAAATTTATTGAAATGTGTTTGAAAATGTTGCACAGTTAAATTAGCAATCTCCGCAGGACTATCAGTGACAGAACCATCCTACCTTTGGATTTTATTGACACTCTTTTTAACCCTTTTTGTCTTAACGAATGCATGAAAATATTTAGTGTCGTTATCACCTTCAACCAAGGGCTTAGCATCAGCTTTTGACTTCCATAAAAGCTCTTCCTGAGCTTGAAAATTAAGAAGGTCCTATTTGGACTTCTGTAAAAGAGAGAAATTAGCATCAGTAGGATCCTAAAAGAAGTCATCTAATTAGATATAGATTGATAGCTAGGTTTGGATATTAAATTAGTTGAATATGTGACCACCATGGATGGTGAGTAGGGTAGAACCCTCTAGACCAACACTTATTTTAGTGAATAAAATAGGAGTGAGCTCATTTATGTGTAAATTTGAGAGCCCAACCTAATATACAAATTATTGTAAACATTATAGGGTAATAATTTACTTATTTTTATTTTATATATTACATATTTTTCTTATGTGTCACTCACTATTTTAGGTACAACATATACATTAAAAAGTTAAGAATCAAGACTCACGACATTGAAGCATTATTGGTTAAGTCAGTCATTATTTGAAAGAGTATATATTATTTATTTTAGTTGAGTTATTTTTTATATTAGGTGTATGCTCGCAAAGTAACCATGTACAAACACACACAAGAGGGAGTGAAATTGAATATTTGATATTTTCTATAAGTTTTACTATATGAACCAAATCATAATGTACTATCAAAATCATACTGTACAATTTATTCGAAGAAAAATTAATTCAATTATTTAAATTTACTAAATTTAAGATATAGCTACTCATATGGTATGACCTTAATCATACCATTTGATAAGCAATTTTGATAAAATGTGCCATCAACTTTATACCCCTAAAATTAAAAAATTGAATTTTAAATATTGAAATTATCATACTATATAATAATTAATTAAAAAATTTCCCAATTTAGTTCCACAATTAAGATATAATCACCTTTAATGATCATGATGTACGATCATCATCGTAAAGTTCGATCAAGCTAAAAACTCATCTAGATGAATTTGGTTCATCTTGGATAATTTATGATTTGATGTACCTAGTAGTACTAGATGATTTTGAATCATACAAGATTAGTTTTGATGAACTTGACCTAATCATTTTATAAGAATTGCCAATCACACTATATAATTTGAAGCTAAAAAAATAAAAATTAGGGGTTTTTTAATAGCCTGCTTTATAAATTAATTATATCTTAAAGGATAGAGCTTTTTAGCTGCTTGAAACATTTTTATTCAGGTGAGAGCTTAGGAGACTAGACCTCTAATATATTGATTATATAGTTAATAGGCAAGTGGTGGACATGTGAGGACATAATATACCTGAACTCAAAATACTTGAAGGATGGCTACCCATTTGCAATTAAAACACTTTGGTTGACTCAACAATAGGCTACTCATTAATGAGTTTCCAAGATACTTTCTAGGGTTACCATCATATTAAAATTAGTCTAAATGAATGAAAGAGAACAACTTTCATTATGATTTAAGGCTTACATTAAAATAAGGTTATGACATTTGGGCTAAAGAAAGTATGTGTAACCTATAAGTGGATAATGGATAAAGTCTTCAAGCATTAGAAGGGTTAGAATATTGAGGTATATGTAATGACCTACTAGTAAAAATAAAGTCATCCGGTTATTAAATTCAAGACCTATATGAGGCATTTGCTAAATTAAAGAAATATTACATGTTGCTCAATGTTCTAAAGTGAACCTTTAGGAAGGGTTCAATATATTTTCCTTTCATTGCATCTGACAGTAGAAATCATTAAGGTCAACCATGACAACCTGAGAACTATACTCAAAAGGAAGTTGCTTAGGATGACTAAGTTCATGAAGAAACTTACTAGGCAACTCATCAAGCTTAATCACTTCATCTCTAGACTCAATGAAAGTTACACGCCTTTCAATAATTCCTTTGAAGTATTATGAAGTTTTCTTAGGGTAAAGACTTTAACGTTGCTTTTAAATTGCTAAAACTCCTCACCACATTGCTCCTTCTCTAAGGCCAGCATCAAGGTGAGAAATTTATACTATACTTTGGGGCGAAAAGGATGCCATAAGTTTTGAAGACATTTGAGAAGAAGGGAAGAGATAATGGCAATTTTACTATGTGAGCAAGATGCTCATAGGTAGACCCAAGAATGGAAAAGCTCACATGGGCACCAATATGCTTAATAAGAGGATTTGAGACACTACTTTTTGGCCCATTCTATTCAAGTGGTGACTAACCACCAGCTTAAGGTTATACTTACTAACTTGGACCACTCTGGCAGAATGCTTAAATAATTGATAAAGCTTATTGAGTTCCATATCTCCTTCTCACCAAGAATGGCTATCAAAGCCCAAAAACTCTAATTTCCTTATTAGTTTCAACTACTTAATCACAGAGTCAGAGGAGGTGGTCCTCTATAAACACTAGACCTTTTATATTAATAGCACCTCAAGAGAGCATGGAGTTCGGGTAGGCATGGTCCTAAGGAGCCCAATGGAAATTATCATTATGGCCTTACTCATTATGCTCCCAGTATATTTATGTTATAGCATAAAGTTTAAATCTATAAATTCTCTGGTCAAGTATGAGGCCTTAATCATTTGGCAAACTAGTTAGAAATATATTAGAACTCATTACTTTTGGTCAACAAAGTACTAGTGAGTATAATGTCATTGAAATGATACTAAAATATTTTTTCAAGGTAAAGGGAATGATTGGAAAGCTTAGATACTTTAAAATCTCCTAAATACCTAAATACTATAACCAACTCGCCAATATCCACTCTAAGTATTGAAATTTGTTTGTATACAATTAGTTAAAATAATGAAGCCAACTATTGAAGAAGAAGAGATCAAGTAGATTGATGAATGTTTCTTAGTGAGTTGTGTTGACTGTTACATTGCATTTTGATGCCAAAAGTTTAATAATTTGTGAGTAATAAACACAATAAGATTCGAGATCAAAGTAGAAAACTACTTACTCTTAGGGAACAAATTGTTTAGAAGATTGGAAACCATGCTTAATCTTAGGTGCATGCAAGATGAAGTGAATGAGGTAGTCTAGTGAGTGCGGTGGTCATTCAGGTGGAAGGACACTAACATGTAGTGTTCCCTTGTAAGGATATATCTATCTAACCTTGAAAAAGGGTGTATAGCAGTTCTTATAGAAATGCTTATAATGTAAATGGTATGCCCCTATGCTAGTCATGCAAATTTTTTAAAAAATGAAAAGGAAATAATCAAAAAGTGGCAGACGAGATATTGAGTAACCCTCTATGATGTTTCTATTTATAAAGACTTCATTAAATTATTTTCTCAAGATTTTTTGAATTAGTACTTTTGAAACCTATCTCTGATATAACTTGAAAGTTTGTGAAGGTTATCAAACTTTAAGGAACTGGCCAAATGCTACCAAGAAGGGTGGAGTGGGGGGGGATTCATATTTTTAAAAATTTTAACCAACTTCGAAATAATGATGAAAATATATTTGAAAGACTTTTTAGAAATTAAAAATACCAAATTTTAATTGATTGTACAAGCTAATGAGTTTATAAAAAAATGATTTAAATAGGATAATATTTTGATTTATGAAATAAAGCAATAAGCAACAATTTTTCCAAGAAGTTATAAAAGAATTATAATCAAGAAAAATAAAGGTTCAAAAAGAAAAAAAATACACTAGAGATTTTTGTAGTGGTTCTATCAACCTTGACCTACGTCCACTCTCGGAGTCCTCTGCTCTGAGTCTTATACTAACATTAAGTGACTCTACTTTTGCTCACACAGTAAGGTAAGAAGCCCTTATAGACATGCTTTCACCAAACCTGTAGTGCGGAGTGCGAGATTCTATGTGACCATCTTGTTGATGGTAGTGGTCGTTGACTCCTTTATCTTATTCTCAGAGAAGGGAAATAACGTCAACTCTTTTTTATCCCTCCTTCTGAAGGAAGAGAATCGTAGCTCCTTTTTCTACCTCCTAGAGAAGGCAGAGTATTTTGAATCCCTTTCACCCTTCGTAGTGTGGCAGAGTAGTCGGGTCCTTTAACACCAAAAAGATCTTCTTTCCAAAACTTCTCTCATCATAAACCTTGACACACATAGGAACTTTGGTGTAAGTTCAACCAAGCAAACATGTGAATCTCTCTCTCACACTCCCTTGAAACCCACAAGGATCTTCTCTCTTTCTAACAAACCTCACCCTTTCTCTCTCTAGCTCAAGGTTCTCTCTTCAAGCTTTCTCCAGAAGAAATTAACTCAATGAATGCCAAAAAAGTTTATTATAAAGTCTTACGAGAAAGCTTAAATAGAGGGCTTAAAAAAACCATAAAAATTCTATTCAACCGTTAAAGTTAAAATAGTATGATTGTAGGATCATCTAGTATGATGTATAGAATTTGACCTCCTAGTACTAAACAATCATAAATATGAATGACCAGTTGTATAATACGATCAGTTTAATTTTTCCTATTTTTACTATATGAATATCAGTATGAATGACGAATCATATATTATGCTTCATTCAACTGAAATGCGGTTCATTCAGGATGAAACATGTGACATCCAAATATCATCTCTTTTGAGTGTACAATATAATCCAGTTCATACAGTATGATCAAAATATAAAAATTAAGCAAATTCGATTGATTAATCATAAGATTAAATTAGGAATATTTTGAACATCATACAGTACTAATAGGTTCATACAATATGAATAGAATAACATTTTCAAATTCAATTTTTTTCCTAATTTAATGAACGATGGGGTTTCTAATTATAACATATTATTTAGTACTATGTGGTGCTCATACTATATGGATAGTTAAATTTTAGAATTATTTTTTTCAAAAGAAATATTTTAATTAATTTTTATTACACCAGATCTTATAGTTTAATCCATATCGTACAATACGATGTGTAAAATATTAAAATATTTAAAATTAGTTTTTCTCCCTTTGTGTGTGTGTATAGTCACCTGGCTAGATTACACTCTTAAAAGACTTGAGTTAAGAAATTAAAATTAAATAAATAAAAATTACAGACTCTTTCAGCATAACTTATTCTACCCCATATTGAGCCCTGTGTCTTTAAATAATTCTCCATGTTGTACCTAAAATATAAGTTAACACACAAATAAATATGCACTACAAATACGAGGTGAAATAAAGAAATAATCTATAATATCTTTTATCATCAAAATCATAAACTCGGGAACCCCAGTTGTAACAAATATGAGTAAGAAAATGTCTTAGAATATTTCATATTCTTTATCTTTTATTTTTAATAGAATGAGTTTTATTACTGAATTCTAAGTATTGAGCCTAATGCTTACCCTCCGAGGGATGACCTCATTATTTAAATGATAGTTTTTATTATTTTTTATGTGGACTCCTTGGTGAGATGTGTGGCACTCCATTCATAGATGAGTTAATTTTTTGGTGATTATTTACTAAGTTGAGTGAGAAAACTCTAATTGTATGTTCTAACGTTTGTTCATAGTGTATGATCAAAAGAGTTTGAATCATCCCATCAATTTATCATTCAATTGACCACGTTAAATTATAAAGTTTTCTAAGTATCACAGTATAATCTTTAGCTTTTTTTATCATTACAATTCTTATCAATAGCAACCTTTGACTAGTAAAATTATACAATACTATCACAAAATTTATAGTATAAAGACTTTTCTAATTTGATCCTAAGCACTTAGTTTCACATTTTTTGGTCTATGTTATACAGTCCTACCTATATTATACATCATAAACAGATGTAACATTAAATATAAACAATTCCTACATATAATCCTTAGTAGTTAATGTTGCAATTATTTTGTTTGGAATAATTCTTTCCTATGTATATCGTACAATATGATTGAGGATTATACAACTTTTTTTTAATTTTTTTTAAGGTGAAACCCACAGAAGGGCCTATGCATTGATATAAGGAAAGAATTACAAGGTCCTTAAAGGGACCTCGATCACTTCTACTGCTCAAACGTGCTACAAGCAAAAAAACTAAAAAATCCTAAAAGCTTAAGGTCGCTGCTACGCCAAAATACAAAAAATCCTTAATCCCTTCTAGGGTGCTAAAAATAGAGAACCCAAAAAAGAGAAGACAGCCCACAAAAGCATTCAGCACAAGCTCCCTTATCCAAAATTGGGTAGAGCAACATTCTAAACAAAACGGATCCTGCAAAATAAAGACAAAAAACACCAACAAGATAGTACAAAATAGACACCTACAATGGAGAAGAGAGTACCACCAATGAATCATGTTAGCCAGAGAGAAAATCAAATTAATCCTCCCAAAGTATACGGTCTTCCTCCAAAAAACTAGAGAACTCGTAGTATACCAAATAAAAAGCCATAGGTAGAAGGAGAACAGAGTAAACCAGCTAGTATAACTACAAAAATAGCCCAAAACCAACCTCCAGAACACAACACCCAAAAGTCCCTACCAGCAATACCATAGTAAACAGGAACCATATCATAGAAGAGAGACCATTTAAAAATGGAATGAAGAAACCAAGTATCAATTATATACCAATAGAACCTAATGTGTAACCAAAACACATTCACAAAATTCAATTGTAAACACTTAATACCAACAGTGATCGGGCTAGAGGAGCTCAAGTAATAATGCAATATGCTACCATCATTGTGGAAAACCTGATGCCGCTCCATCCAACCCCACAGCCCCAGCACATAGCACCTCCCAAAAAAGCAGAAAAAATCATATAACATCACCAATAAAAGAAGCCAACCCCACCAGAAGGCAACCTCCCTTAGATTAACACCGACCTAGAAAACACGCCCATCCCATATCAATCAGCAATACTCAAACACCATGGAGCCCAAAACAAAGAAAACAAAGCTCGTAGAGGAAACATCAGGAAAAGGGTATGCCAACAAAAACTAAACCAGCACAACTCTTTAAAAAAACCAATATTGATTCAGCAAGCCCACCATCAACCCAGGGAAAAACCACTTCTAAAAGCCATAGAAACTAGGATTCTGTAAGCCAAGAAAACCAACCAAGGATAAACTAGCAAAATTCCAAGCAATAAACCAATGGTACACCAGCATAACCCAGCTCACCATCAACCCATGAAACAACCAGCCAAGATTCCCAAAGCCACCAAGGTTCTACCCAAGTGATGCCAAGGGAAGGAGAGCAACAAATAGACAAACCATCAAAAGAAGGTTGCAATCACCACTCCACCCAAAAACACTACAGCACAAACCACAAAGAAACCAAACCCCAAAAAACCAATGCCACCTACCACAAGACATAAATCCAGCCAAGTGTAAGAAAAGCAAATCCACCCAACAAGCAGAAAGTGAGCAACAAGGCTATAATACTAAAAAAAAACACTAAACCAAAATGGAAACAAATTAAATCCAAACATAGGGAAAGGAAATTTTGTCCAATCTTAAAAAAGCCTCTAAGAGGCGCAGGAGAATTGGCTCCCCAAAAATCCCTAAAGTAATCAGTACCAGCACCCATCCAAGCTAACCACCTAGCATAAGCATTGCCTTCTTTATGCACATGAGAAGTGTCAACATGAATAAAAAACATCAAATGCTTAATATCATGAATAATATAAAAAGCCTCATGATCACAAGTAGAGTCCACACCATTGAATATGCATTGAATATTAAGGGAAGACTCAATCTCAATAATAATACTAGTAATTTCAAGGGACATACAACTTCTTAAACCATAGAGAATAGAATTAAAAATAGCCAAATGAGGATTACGCTTAAAAGGCCTAGCAAAACCAAGAATAACATTGCTATATCCATCTCTGATGATGCCACCACATCCCATAATGTTATTCTCATATTCAGCACTAATGTTCAGCTCGAAACAACCCACCATCTATTTAACCCCAAAAACTAGTCGAGGAATGGTAGGAGAGGGAGAAAAATGCAACCTGATACATAAATCAGCATTAACATAATAATATTTTTTAAACCTTATTATAGAAATTAAATTAATAAAAACCTTGCTGTGTAATTTATCTTTCACTTTTTGAATGACCCTCAAGGGATCCATTTTAGTACCATTAAATAAAGAGTTATTTCTTTCCAACCAAAGATATTATAATATCAGGGAAGAGGTTACATTGCTAATGTGGCCTTTAAAATTCACAAACCAAGCCATAAAGAGAGTATAGATGGACATATGCACATTAAATATATTTAATTTGTATATATCATCAAAGTAGCACCAAGTTTTAATAGCTATAGGCCCCGACACAAAAACATGATGCATACTTTCTAAATGAAAACAACATTGGCATTTAGAAGGAAGGACGAACCCTCTTTTAATCAAATTTTCATCCATTGGAATAAATTTGTCTAAAATTCTCCAAATAAAAATAGAAACTATAGAAGGAATGCTTTTGTGCCAAACCATAAAAAAATGGAATTAACATCTCTTTTATATCTAAAATCATGCCAAGCATCTTTTAATATAAATAAACCATCACTAGCCAACTTGCATAAAATGACATCTTTAGAATCAAAGTTAATAGGTAGAGTGAAAATTTTTTGAATAATACAATTCAGAATAACCTCAGCAAGCTTATCATAATCCCAACAGTTATCATTAATAAAGTAACTAAACTTAACCACCTTGGAGGAAGTAGAATTAATAAAGGAATCAATAGAGCAAGAATTCAACCATTGATCCTGCCAGAAAAAAATATTACCCCTCCCAGTACCCCAAGGGAGATGAGGCTCAACCTCCCACTTGATCTAGTAGTACTAATTAATGTAGAGACATTAATAAGAGGTTCAAGCAAAACTAAAATAGAAATATCATGAATACGACTAAGATTCTTAACCCGCAAGTGAGAAGAAGCACAACCAATGCCCCTCACATTTTAAATAATAGATTTAAACATTAAAAAACCAAAAAATTAATGACTAGTTTGTGAACGGCTATTTCTAACCGATTCTAGAACAAGATTGGTATTTCTTCCTGATTGTAAAACATGATTTTTTCTCTTCCTACCACGTTTACCTTGACCTTTAACAAAGTTAATGCCAATGTCATCTCTAGCAAAACATTTAGCAAAAAAATTTAAATTCTCAGTAAGAGTATCGTAATTGAGTTGAGAGGTAGTGGGGGACTTACAAATAAGATTCACACCTATAACCTTACCCTTAGGAGGGAGCTCACCTTCCTCCAGCAATTGTTCCGCTTCCATCACACTATTATTTAAGCCAAGTCCAGAATTTTCTGTTTCAACTAAATCCTTTTCACTATGCCCAATAATACTATCAGAATTAATCTGGATATTAGCAACATCAACTTCCTGATTATGGTAAGAGTAGATAATAACATCAAAAATAATAGGTTTATTACTATTTAAAAAGAAATTCATAATAGGTAAAGTAGGGGTAGTAATATTTAAAGAAATAGAATCCTTGATTTTCTAATATGTGACCAACACTTGGTGAGCCATCCAAAATACAAGTAATAACAGCCTGTTCAGAAAGAGAACCTTCCAAAGTGGATAGATTTGTTATAGGAGAGGTATTCGAAAGAGGTAAAGGGTCATTCAGTAGGGGTAAATAAACATCCACGATAGGTAAGGGCACATCATCCAACTTTGAAATATTTTCTTCATTCTCAACATGATGCAAGTTATCATTACCAGAAGGAAGACCAACACTATGTTGAGGTTGTTTAGAAACAACTTTATCTTGGTGAAGGTGTGGATGAAGTCTATAAAATTCATAAAAACCTCGGCCATGCATTTTATAATGAGAGAAGAATATAAGTAAATTCAAATTCCACTTTTTAAAACTAATCATTAAGCTCTGAACCTAACCAAAACTCATCCCGGTGCTTCTTAGAAACGTCAAGTTCCACAAAGTCACGAGCTACAGAGGGGCTAGATATAGAAGCCATGGCTTGGTCATTTTGTAAGGGCCTTCTAAAAATTGATGCAAGAACAAACTAAATTTGCGTATTAAAAAACTGTAATCTCACGTAAGGAATGGCAATCCAAACCGGCACAATAAGAGATTCTTTCCTCACATCAAAAATTTTGTGCCCATTTGAGAAGATGCAATTGGCACCCTTGAATATAGTAAGAGCCTCATGCGAATATGTGACTGTAATAAAGATCGTTCGTTAACTGGATCGCAACATGGAGAGGATCCAGCAACCCGACATGAAAGGAATCAGATAATTTAAATCTCATAAAAAACTTACAGATAATGTCCAGATTAGGCCGATGCAAAAAAAAATTACCAACAAGCATTAGGGAAAAGGGGGCTGCTAGCTGAGAAATAATGGAGTCATCAGATAAAAGAGCCGGGCAACCCTTAAAAGAAGACTACATAAAATTAAGCTTGGGAGCAAAAAATGATGATCCAAAAATGACATCCTTAAAGGAACGAGTATGCCATCGATTAAGGCAGCATTCAGGGGGATACATGATGATGTGGTTGTCATCTCCCGAAAGGAAAACTAAAGAAATACTTCATTGAAAGCCATGAGGAAACACAAATAGAGCCAGGGATTGAGAAAAAATAGCAAAAGAACAAACCAAAATTCCAGAGAATTGAGGAAGAAGAGCTCTGAATGGCAACCATAAATCGCCTCTGAATCATAAGGGAGAGCAGCGCAATGGTCAGAAATTGAGAAATATTGTTGGTCTTTTTTTTTTTTGAGGATTGTACAATATGAAACGAAATGTTTAAATTTTAGGGTGACTGGTCATAACCTTAATAAAATAAAACAACATAAGAAACTCACAGATAAAAATAATAAATTCACATAATAAAGAAATACAAACATTATTAATTGAACACACATCACATCAAAAAAAAAACCAATCCTAATATAATTATCTGGGCACCTAAATGATTGACTCCTATTTTCTTGGTATTACTTGATGCATATCTCCAATCTTTGGGAAGTTATTCATAATATTCCACTATATCTTCTAATCTTAAATTTCCAATTCTTTAAATAATGTTTTCTTCTTCAATCTCTTTAGAAGGGGAAATCCTATCAGATTCATTAAAGGTAATGTCAGTCAACGCTTTTACAACTAATATACTTTTTTTGAATATTTTATATACCTGTCCTACAGATAAATATTCTAAAAAAATGGCTTCATCATCCTTAGAATAAAACTTTCCTTTTTAAGAGTTTCCATTTTCTTAGAGCAAAATATTTACATCCAAACACATGCAAATAGTAATGGTTTAGTGTTCTACACTTGTGAAGGTCATAAAGATTATTCATTTTTTTTAATATTTACCTTATTCAACACATAATAGTGTATATTCACTACTTGAGTTCAATAAAAATTGGGTAATTGATATTCATTTAGCATATCGTTAACAACCTAAATTAGTGTTGTATTTTTATTTTTATTTTCTTTTCCATTCTTCTATAGAGTTATTTGGGCAGATAAATTAAGTTCTACTCCTAAGCTTGTTAGAACATTTCAAACTTCTCATATTCAAACTCACATGGTGATCATGGTCAATGGTAGATATGATGAATCCTATTTAATTTGAGTTTAAATAAAGAATATCTTGAATTCATCAAATGATTTAGTTTTGTTTGCTAAAAAATTAACCCCTATGAATCTTGTGTAATCATTCATAATACAAAAACTATATAACTTACCTCCTAGACTCCCTATACCAATCGGTCCAAGTAAATCCATGTTTAGTATCTCAAATTGTTTTTTAGTAGAAACTTCCTTAATTGAGTGAAATGAAGATTTTTCTTGTTTTATTAACAAATCTGTATTATATAAGTGTTATTCGATGAAGTATAACTTAGTTATTCTTCTTACCAGTTCTAAGTGTGTGTTTTTCCTAAGTGTTCATATGCTAGTGAGACATAGTCTCCTATGCCACTACTATGATTCATCTAATATGCTTCTTAAGTATTACACTTCACTAGTATTGATAATATATTCGAGATCAATATTGAATAAGTTATTTATCTATAATTCTCTTAACAATATTTCATCATTCAATATTAATAAATATGTATCAGAATATAATTTAATGTTATATCATGTATCAAACTATATATTTATAATTAATAAATAATGTTTAAGTCATTGTACTAGCAAAAAATTTTGATTATAAAACCATTAGTTATTCCTATAGTATCAATACTAATGACCCTTTTAGTCATATTATCACCAAAGTTTATTCTCATTTGACATAAAAATTCTAGTGTAATGAATTTGTTGATTTGTCCAATCATGTGATATAATTACCCACTATTTTGGTACCATCTCCCTTTACATAAACTCTTATGAAGGCATACCTACAAAATACACAAACAACAACATCAACAACATCAAACCTTTGTCCCACTATGTGGGGTCGGCTACTTTAATTCTTTTTATCCATTATGTTCTGTTAAGGATCAAATTCTCATCTTAATTTAATAAAGAAAGGTCATTTCTAGTATTTTTTAACCATGCCTTTTTAGGACTACCTCTACCTCTCTTAACATAAGTTAAATCTAATACCTATACTTTCCTAATTGGGTCATCAGAAGGCCACCATTTTATGTGACCAAACCATCTAAGGTGACTCTCTCTAATCTTATCTTCCACTAGAGGTACTATACCCTTTTCACGTATGTGCTCATTTTGTATCTTATCTCTAAGGCCAAAGCCACTTATCCATCTTAGCATCCTTAACTCTGTAACTTTTAACTTAGTATTATACTTCTCTTTTAATGGAAAACATTCAACACCATTAACCTTTGTAGGTCTCACCACCCTATTATAGAATTTTCCCTTGTGTTTAAGGGGGGGCTTTCTTTCACCAACAAGCCTGATGCATTCCTCCACTTCAACCATCCAACTTGAATTCTACTGATAATATCCCCATCTATTTCACCATCACTCTGAATAATTGATCCAAGATATCTAAAATGTGTACTCTTATTAATGACTTGATTGCCTAAAGTCAAAATCTCCTCACTAGGTCTATTACTACTAAAATTACAGTTCATATATTCAGTTTTAGATCTGCTTAAGAGAATACCTTTAGGCTCTAAGGTTGACCTCTATAATTCAAGTTTACCTTAAACACCCTATCTAATCTTTTTAATAAGAGGAATGTCATCAGCAAAAATCATACACCAATGTACATCATCTTGTAAATGGCTAGCGAGAATTTCAATGACAAAAGAAAAAATAACTATGCTTAAGGTTGATCCTTGATGTAATCCATCCAAAATAGGAAAATACTTAGTCAAACCACTTTTTTTTATTTTAAACATAAGTAATAGGTCTTATATATATATATTTTTAAAGATTTGGATATATGCTTCATGTAACTCCTTTCTTATGAAGGCATACCTACAAAATACACCAAGATGTAAATTTTGAAACACAAATAAGCTTGTGCCACATATTATGATGAGAAACCTACTAATGTATTTTGTTGAGATCTTAAGTCACCAAACAAGCTATGTGCCATTGTGGAACACATGCCATGCTATGTTCTTAAGGCCCCATATTATACCATGCTATTGGGTCATATATTTATAGATTCATTCTATGTGTCCTCCCATGCCACATGAGAATTAATGAAATAATCTATACAATAAGATATTCTTCTTATTATAGAAAGATGATGCATGATTTGCTCTAACTAGGGCTGCAAATGAACCGAGTCGAGCCGAGTATGTGAGTGTTCATGTTTGTGTTCATTTAATATCAGCTTGTTCAAGTTTGGTTCATGTTTGTTTGAGCTTTATTATTTGTGTTCATGTTTGGTTCATTAAAATTAACGAGTGTTCATGTTCGGTTCATATTCAGTTCATGTTCGTTCGTTTAGAGCTTATCGAGCTTGTTCGTGAATATATTTTGTTGCAACCCATGACCCTGAGTTTGAGATTTTGATAATGCCAAATAATGATTGTTTTGAAACAAATTTTCATTGAATATTAGTTTATTTTCTATTTTCCTTGAGTACTAACATTTCAGGAAGATCACAAGTGACTCAGGACGAAAGGAAGACTCAAGAACTGGTAGATTAGGAGTATGAGTCAGATATTATATTTTTCTATTTATTGTATTTTTATTTTCTTGAGTCTGGCCATAAAATGCATAAGAGTAAGAGCAACCATACACACACACAGGGGGAGAGTTTGTTTTTAAATGCAAAATGTAATAGAATTTCTTCTCTGGAGACCGTACTGTACGATTTTAATTCGTACCATACGATCCAAGCTATGTGGACGATTCTGTGAATAGATCATACTGTACGAATATGTTCGTACTGTACGATATGTTCAGATCCAAAACCCTAGCCGTAGTTTAGTTTAAGTAAGTGATTTTGCGCCGTTCATACTGTACGATTATTTACGTACTGTACGATTTATTTTAAATACATACTTAATTTAACTCATGATTAGTGCATGTAATGTAGGCCTAATTATATTTTGAACATCATACTGTACGAACATGATCGTACCATAGGATGAACAGAGACGAAGTTTGATCATCCCGGATATCATCCGGGATGATCTCTTGGTTTTTGTCTTATCGTACTGTACGATAGTAATCATATCATACGATGAATAGAGACGACATCTGGTCGTCCAGACCATCGTCCTGTAGGAATAGTATTTTGTGGATCGTACCGTACGATATTATATCGTACAATACGAATTGTTTTTTAACTGTTTGTATAGCTTCGTACCAGGATGAAGTCTGTTTATTAAGATCGTATGGTACGATGTTGAATCTTTTGGTAGGAACAGTAACGGCTACTTTTGAAATCAGATGGATTTTGGAGCCCGTTTTAGGTGTTAATCATGTCCTTTTTCAGCAAGATTTATAGAGAGGGAGAACGTGGTTAGAGAGGGATTCCAAGGGAGAGAGCTCTAGGGAAGTTCTTTAATGTTGAGAGAGGAAGGAGAAGGTGAGCGTTGTGAGGGAGAAGAGGTGTGAGGGAGATGACACGGTTTCTCCAAACTTGCTGCATCTTGCTCCTCCT
>NW_021318681.1:123730-127255 GCF_001605985.2 Dendrobium catenatum
GAAGAACATTCTCCAATGTCTTCCAACACATGCTATCAAAAGCTTGGGCCATGTCAAGCTTGATCGCCATTAATCCTTTCTTATTTTTTGAAATCCTGAATTTATTAAAAATTTCAAGAGCCAAGAGGCAGTGATCAGACTTAGATCTGCCCGTAACGTATGCAACTTGCTCCTCAGTGATGAGTTTAGGAATGAAGATCTTGAGTCTATTAACTATCATAGTAGTAGCAAATTTGTAGATAGTTTGACAAAGACTTATTGGGCGAAAATTAGAGGGAGTTACCGGAGTATTAATCTTGGGAATAAGAACGATCAAGGTGTCTTTACAAGCTCCATTCATGCTTCCAGTGGTGAAAAAATGATTGATAGCTCTCCAAGTAGCATCTTTAATAATGTCCCAATAGAATTTGAAAAACGAAGAAGTTGAACCATCTAATCCCAGAGATTTGTTTGAGCCTTGCTGGGAGACGGCATTAAAGAACTCAGTTTCAGAAAAAACTGAATTCAGGCAATCAATATCTGCAGTATCAAGTTGCTATTTGTGATTAATGTTAAACAAGTTCTGGATATTGCAGTTCCTTGGCTTCCATTTATCTTCAAAGAACTTTAAGAAAATTGATTCAATTTTGTCCAATTCGTCCATAGTGGTATTATTCTCATCCTTAATCTGTCTGATCAACTTGCCATTCTTCCTAAACGTCGCATAGGCATGATAAAATCTAGAGTTGGTATCTCCATCTTCGTTCCATTTGGCTTTTGCACGCTGGTTCCACCATGTAGAGAGTCTGACTAGAGTAACGTTAAATTCTCTAACCTTATTGCAGAGTGTATCAAGATCTTCAGGACTAAGACCACCCTCCTCATCTTCTTGCAATTGCAATTTAAGAATGTTATTCTTCAGTTCATCTTTTAGCTGGTTCAAGCTTTTGCATTTGTTTCTATTCCAGAAAAAAAGGGATTTCAAGGTTCTCTTGATTTTTTTGTTTAGGACTTCCGAGTCATCACCATAGTCATGCTTATTCCATGCTTTAGAAACAATGCCTTTGGTAGCGGGATAGGATCTCCAAGTATCTTCAAATCTGAAGGTTTTGGAATGCGGATGCATAGTGTCATCAAGCTTGAAAGCCACAGGACAATGGTCCGAAGCAATTCGTGAAAGGTGCTTGACATATGCAGACGGAACCAACTGTAAGGCAGATGAATTTAATAAACAGCGATCAATTCTAGTAATGCCATGCTTGTTATTGCACCAATTGTATTTAGGACCAACAACGTTTAAGTCATGAAGATCTTGATTTGCCATGAAAGATTTCATTTCTTCGGTACCTTTAGTCATTTTAAACCGTTTGCCACCTCTTTTGTCCTCAGTATAAAGGAGGCAGTTGAAGTCTCCTCCCACAATCGTGGGTACATCAATCATCATAACCTTGTCAAGACAATTCCAAAGATCACGTCTGATTTGAAAATCCTTATGACCATACACCATGGCAACATGCCATAGGCCTTCATTTGGTGTAGTCAAAGCACCGAAGACAACCTGTGAGGTATGTTCAATCACAATAAAGCTAGACAAATTGCTATCCCACATAATCATAATACCTCCTGCAGTGCCAACTGCAGGTTGGTGAAAGAAATCCCAGCTGTTGCCAATAATACGGCTAACATCAATCTTATTAATCATGGAGACTTTGGTTTCAGCCAGACCAACAAAGAAAACAGAATTATCCTTAACCACTTCCTTAAGGTAGAGGGCGGTCTCTTTCTTCTTGACCCCTCTATAGTTCCAGAAGATTAATGAGGACATTAATTAACCAAAGGGGAAGAGTCCCCGACATTCTTTATGTGTTTCCCTTCCACCTTTCTCTTTTTGGAAATGGGTTTAATGGGACCCAAGAATTTTAATTGAGGCTTGGCTTTCTGTTTAACAGATTTTGAATTTGAAACTTCAACATTACTATCGACTGGAATTCTACAAGCTCCTCAGAAATGTCAATGGGAACATCAGCTGACAATAAACTATCAGAACCATTCTGATCAATTCCTCAACAATCCAATGTCTCTAAGTGATTGGGATTAGTGTTGGAACCAGATACTCGTTCAGCAACACAGACTGGAGAATTAGAAAGTAAGTAATTTTCAGTTTTTCCATCTACAACTTTATCCAGATCAGGAGTAGTATGCATTCCCAATTTTTTTTCAGTGTTGGAGTCAGATATATCATCAAGAATCTCAAAGCTATTTGAAATTTGTAATTCAGCTACAAAGGTAGTTTTAGGATGCTGTGGGGGATTGATGGCCCTGCTAGTTGTTTCAATTATGTCATCCAGAATGTCAGAACTCCTAGATAATTTCAAATCCGTTTGAGCTGCAGTACTCAGATGTAGGTGATCATCAATATCATTTCGAATAGAGATGTCTGGATTGAGATGATTAGTATTGCCTGAAATGTCCGTTGCCTTATCATCTTTCCTTAAAGATGCCACACGATTCCTCAACTGTCTCGATCTCTTCTTGAATTTGACGTGCATCCAGGGTCCATAGTCATTTTGTTCTGCTTGGTGGGACTCTTCATTTGTAAGTTCAATCAGAGATTTACCAGTTCCAGTAGCTCGGAGGAGATCAGGGCAAACCGAATTCATATGCCCGATTTTTGCACAATTGAAGCAGGATGAAGACAATTTTTCATATTCAACCTTTTGAAAAAATCTTCTTCCTAAGCCATCAACCCATATACCCGAAGGTAGTTTGTTTTCCAGATTTATGCGCACACAGACCCGTGCAAATTCATTTTTGCTCCAACTAAAGGAATTACCATCAAAGAACAATGGTATGCCAATTCTTGAAGCTATCATGGCTATGTTGGTTTCGTCCCAACAGTGCAAAGGCAGGTGAGGGAAGTGAATCAAGACAGGTGCCGTTAAGCCTTTCAAAGAGAGCGGAGAAAAAGATGGTGACCATTTGTCTAGCCCAATAATGTGTCCACCAATGTACCAAGGTCCTCCGCTTAAAACTTCATCCATAGCAGTGGTTGTCTTGAAAGAACATAGAATCCAATTCAACCCCAAGGAAGTTACATGAAAATTACCAAACCTATTCCATTGTTTGCGTAACTCAATACTGCAAATAGAGAATGGAATATTCTTTCCTAGAACTTTCAGCACAATAGAATACTGAAGAATTTTAGAGTTGGTGATTTCCAGTTCGGTGTTAAGTTTGACTGTTAACCCATCTGAAGACATGACGGTAGAATTGGGATCAAAATTGATCTTAATGCGTTGAGGTCTTGACCAAGCGTTAGCAAAAGAAGTCTTCGGGTTCTTAATCTCTTCAACATGCTTGTCTTCCAATGAAACAGTATCACCCAGATTTGCAGATTTCCGAGAAACAAGAATATCTCGATCCAGAGTCCCAAAAATTAAATTTGAAGAATAGGGAGATCTTCAATTCTATTAGCATCTTTACTTCTTAGGTTAGAAGATAAAGGATCCAATAAGCCCTTGCCCTTTAAATCAGAGGTTGATGAAA
>NW_021318682.1:0-3832 GCF_001605985.2 Dendrobium catenatum
TTGGTGGTGGGAGGACGTAGCTCTACGTCAGGTGGGAGGACCTAATAATTTTTCCATTTGTTGGGTACAAGAAGTTATCTTATACTTTTAGTCGAAGCTTTGACTTGTGCTTTCTAAGAGTACCTTGGTTTCTCCCCGAATTCTATCTCTCTATATTATCTCCATTACTCAATATGACTTGCCCTTTTTGTATAAGATGTTCAACCAGATTTTTTTAGACTAATTTGACCAAGAAGGACTACTCCGGCTCAAACTTCTCTCTATTTTAATGAATTAGAAATATTTGTACTAGAAAATCGTTTTAGAAAGTAATAAAAAAACCATCCCAAACGAAGCTTTAATATCTTCCATGAATCCTAACATATCATTGCTAGAAAACTTTGGAGTAGCAACTAAGATGAAGTAAATCTTTATTTTTAAAATAAAATCAAATTCATATCATATAAAAGCAGACATGCTAAATCTTTATTTTAAAACTTTTTGAAAAAAAAACATTTATTTTGAAAAGATGCATGAATTTTCAACACTGCATTAGATTTGGACTCACTACAGTGATTTTTCGCTCTCCATAAGTTGAAAGTCTCCACGTATTGGTTTAGCTTAAAAAGCTTTAAAATTGATGAGCTAAGGATACTATATTAGGTCCAAAGATGGGAGATAAATAAGTACAAGAAGAAGTTTTCTAGCAGCAGTTAATTGTTTACAGGTGCTATTAGGACCCCTTTGATCTGAAGAACTGGAGCTTTTAAACTTTGTGAGAGGATGAGATCATCTTTCTTCATGAACTGCACTTCATTCTATCATTAATAAATATTTAGTTGGGATTTGTATACCCAAAGTTTCCTTAACCAAATCGCCATAGAAAATTAATCTCTTTCAGTAGGTTTCAGGGCTTTAACCAAGCAGGAACTCGATTAAGTGGCTACTCAGCAGTTTTACTTTGTCTCGATTTTGTTCGAGTCATTTATGAAAGGTATGTACTCAACTTGGAATGTAATAAAGTCATCTAGTTTGAAGTGACCTAAACAAGTGGTAAACTTGCCTATGAACTCATCCACAAAATTTGGCCATTCAAGTCGCCTAAGCATCAAAAGTTTCTTGCCAATTTATAACTAAGATTTTTTTTGGGATTGTTTTCTTATTGTTTTTAGTAGTTTTTTAGTATAAAAATTTTTTGAATTTAAAATTTTTGTACTAAAAAGCTGTTTTAGAAAACAGTAAGAAAGCTATTCCAAACGAAGCCTAAGTCTCTAGAGATATCATCAAGAAAACTTCAATCGCATTGATCTCTCCTTGGATCTCATCAAGTGTTCTTTATGTACTTAGATAGCAACAATTAATATAGACTTGTTAATTTCTCCATAAATGTGTTGAGTCTTGCCATATATTATCATTCATTTTTCACTCAGATGTAGGCTTCGTTTGGGTCTACTTTCTTGTTGCTTTCTAAAGAAGATTTTTAGAACATAAATTTCTTTAAAGCGGCAAAGAAATAGCGGTCAAAAGCAATCCCAAATGAAGCTAGTCTTCTCAGTAGTTCTAGATCATTAACTAAACTAATAAATATGAGATCCAACAATGAGTGAAGAGGATCTTGAGCCTTGTCTTTCTATTAAACAAATAATCGCTTGCATGAATTAGTAATAAATTTCAACTAGCGGTGCCTTTTCACTGAACGCTTGTTAAATGATATTTTGAGGTTATTTGAATTAGCAAGGTTAAGGTTTCGTTTGAGATGGCTTTTTCACTTTATTTGTGATGGCTTTTTTTGGTGCTTCTTAAAACAAATTTTTAGTGTAAAATTTAAAATTTTTGTACTAGAAAGCTACTTTAAGAAGCATCAAAAGAGTCATCCCAAATGAGGCCTAAAACTGTGATTAATAATAAAATCATGACAATCCTATTGAATTTATTATCCATGCAGTATATTTACTGATTTACTAGCCTAACAACTCCTGCTTAGGGGTGTCAATTTCGGTTCACGGGTCGGGTTCAGGTCAAACCCGAAACTGACCCAACAGTATTCGGGTCAACCCGAACCCAACCCGTTTTTGCAAACAGGTCAGTTTTTCAGACTTGAACCGACTAGCTTTGGGTCCGGGTCAACTCGACACGACCCGAATGATTTAGTGCCAACAAAAAACTGCAATTTTTCGGGTCCTAAAACGGGTCAATTTCGCTTTTCGGGTAAAAAATGGGTCAATCTTGGATTGTCGGGTCAAAAACGGGTTTTTGGATCAAAACAAATCAATTTCGGGTCAAAGGGTCAACTCGAATCCGACCCGATTTTTAAAATGGGTAGAATTATTAAACCCGACCCATTTCAAATTCGGGTTGACCCTAACCCGAAATTTTTGGGTCGAATTCGAGTCAGATTTTCAGGTCTTGTCAACTATTGACATCCCTACTGCTGATATAGAAAGTTTTTGGCATATCAAGTTCCTTGTCCCCGTGCCGTTCTGTTATACATTTTTTTATTTTTTTATTTAACTGAAAGGAAGTGAAAGAAATGAAATAAATTCTAATAATTTAATGTTTGATTATGATTTTATAATAACTGATTAGTTTTTTTAATTATTTATTTCAATGCACTTAAATTCACCACATCCAAATTCAATTTTAGTCTGTTTGGAGCAATTTTTTAATTGTTTTGCTCTTCAAATTGTAATCATATTAATGTGTGATAATTGAATACATATATCTATACTACTATTATAAAAGGGGCTTGAGTTTCCTTCCTCTGATAAATCTTGTTCATCCATTCTACTTATTTTTTAATTATCTTGGCCGTCCATTTTATTAAAAATATTTAATAAATCAAAAAATTCACATCTATACTATCCCTTCATTTCATTATACCGAATTAATAAATCTATATTACTATATAATAGTTATACAAATTAATGCCCGTTACTTATTTTTTAATTATCTTGGCCGTCCATTCTATTAAAAATAATTAATAAATAAAAAAAAATCACATTTATACTATCCCTTCATTTCATTATACCGAATTAATAAATCTATATTACTATATAATAGTTATACAAATTAATGCCCGTTATTATAAATTAATGCTACTTAAATTCTGCATATAAATATTCTCTGAATTCTTCCCATAAATAATCCTGATCTTATATTAATAAATTTAAATAAATCTCCAACATTCATTTTAAACTCTTCATATTCTCTTATATTTTTGCTCCGGTAGACGAACAGTTTGGCTTGGTTAAGTGACCCGATGGTTTGCTTAAAAAAAAAATTTTTTAACGCTTAAATTTCTTCAGTCGGGCGTTCCTAATAGCCGAACGGTTTGCGGTATTAAAAGAAACGCCTCTTCCAATTCCACTCCCCAGGACCCCAACCTTTATTTCTTCTGTTCGCCTGAAAGAGTCGCAATAGGGGCTTATTCGCCTTCTTCTGCTCCTATCGGATCGGAAGTCGCTAGCATCGTGTGAAGAAGAACCTTGAAAATTTATGTCTTCCGTTCACCTTTTTTCATATCTGAAAGAGTCGCTGTGAGGGGCTTCTGAGTCATCGTGTGTAATACAAAGAGGTTCTAACTAATTATTTTATCTGTATCAAACGGGTCGATTTCTGGAACCCGAACCCGACCCGTTTTGAAATCGGGTCGGGTTCAACCCGGATTTTTCGGGTCGGGTTTTCGTGTCGTGTCAAATATTGACACCCCTACCTACATCGGTAAGGCTTCTGAGTCATTTACCAGCCTCAATGGTTATATAATTAATGCAACAGCTTGAGTACTAAGATTGCAACGTGCAAAGCATAGAATTTTTTCTTTCCATGCAGTTTTGTGGTTCAAGTTTGCTGCATT
>NW_021318682.1:3932-24451 GCF_001605985.2 Dendrobium catenatum
CCCCCGGAGAGAGGAGTAGCTACAAACAAAGACTTTTTTGGCAGCTTTTCAAATATGTGAAATAAACATATTGAAATTTTACAAAATCTAATTTGTTAGTTTCAACGCTTTGATTGGTTCCTTTTAAGTTTCTTTTTTTTTAATTATTATTTTCTAAAACAGTTTTATATTAAAAAAGATTTCCGTTTAAACAATTCTATATTAAAATTACTTTAAATAATGTAAAGATGTCCCAATGACTGTGCTAAATTACTTAAATAATAGTAAAAAAGATGTCCAAATGACTATGCTAATGAACTGTAGGGATCCGTTGGGCGTTTTTTAAATAGCTGCAATAAAATATATCTTATTATAAAATTTATAAATTAATGATTAAATAAAAATAAAATTATAAAAATCATCACACTAAACTTAAAAATTTAGAAAATGAAGCTTATTGATAAAATGATTAGCGTGTGCGGATGTCGCAAAAGCGTGTTTTGCTTGGACATTATTAACGTCTCTGATTCGGACGTAGAAGCAACGTTCGGGGTCAATAACCATGTCGCCAGTGCTTTTACTCTTACCAGCGCGGCCCGACGCTTGTTTCCTGGATGGACCCGGGAATGGCATGTTCCGCGTTTCTGCGAGGTATTATTCGGTATTTGCTCGGTATAGCTGCGGATTGCTATGTATTGTTGCAATGACGAGAAATATGCTCTGTGAAACCCATACCGAGCAAAATCGAACCAATACCTAGCCTACGAGTTAATACCTAGCAAAATCGAGAAATACAGCCATCCTGAGTCCGTTTTTGGGTCGGTGTTGTCGGGGGCCTGCGTAAATAATAAGAACACGTGGCACGATTCGTACTGGCGGGCCTAACGTAGATGCTAAGTCTCTGACCTGGCCAAATAAAATTCGTTTACTGACAGTTCTCTTCTCATATTTGCGACTTAATACCAGCAGAGCCCATCCAACGGACTATTACAAAGGAAAAAGTTACTCTCACATTGCACAATATGTTGCTTTGATTATTAAATAAATAAAATAATGAAGTGTTTTTACTTTATTGTTGCTAAAAAGTTAAAATATATTTTTTTTAAATGTAATTTACTAGATGTTATATATTTGATTGGATAAATTATTATTTATATATATAAAAAATTCATTTGATTGACATGGGTCTTAAAATAATTTTTAAAATTTCAATAAATAGTTATTTAAATTAAAAATTTAGAATGGCCTTGCGGTCATTTGAATTCCGTCTTCAATAAACATATCATTAAAATAAGGGAGGTTTTTACACTACTATCACTTTCTATTTAATGCTATTCTAATATCTAACCTCAAATATTAATATTATGACTATCAACTCATAGAATAGAATTTGGTGCATTGAAGTGAATATTTAAAGCTTATAGGATTGTATCGAATGATATAAATGAATTAATAATGAGTGGTACATTTTGATATAATAAAGTTGTATATCGGGTGGTAGGCATGTGAAATATTAATTTTTAGGTATTAGATATGTAAAATTGCATAAAATAAAAGTGGAAAAAAAAATATGTAGTAATTTCCCTTAAAATAAAATTGTTTTCGATGATATGATCTCATTATACAATATCGATTAAGTATTGAGTGGATGTAAATCAGACGTAAAACTAGAATGTTGAAAATTTTTCTAGGTCTCTTGAGGAATAATGAGAGTAACCAATCTCTTATATTTTTACATGTTTTATAGATTATAGTAAAAAAGAGCTATGATGAATTTTGAGGAGCTTGAAACGCCCAATTTTGACTATCATAAGACATTAATGTAGTCCATTCAAACTTTTAGTCACTTATGAGCTGATTAGAGTTAAAATTTTTAATATGATGCTAATTATTTTTGGATTTTTAATTGATATTAAAATACGTCCCTTATCTTCATATAATTATATATAAATGTAACATGGAATTACATTTAAAATAAATCAATTAATTTTAAATATGTTAAATAAATCGAATAATTAGATTTAATTTTGATAATTCAAACTCGAGCAATTAGCATCCGCCAAATTTTTTTATAGGGTGAGCGATAGAATTCAATTCGAAAATTTTTAACTTATTTTCAATCAACGTACTATGATTCGAGTACATCATTAATGTGGAGTGGGTTGTAAATGAGCCGAGTCAAGCTCGAGCTCATCGTGAAGCTCGTTAACTTGAGTTACGCTTATCGAGTCTCGAGGTCAAGCTTTCAGCCTATATTGAGCTCGTATATTCAAACGATCTCGGACTCAGCTCAGTCTCGGCTCTTGCTCAAAAGTTTGTTGAGATGCTCGATTAATTTAAATATATCTAAAACTAAGCACTCAAGCCGAACTCGGAGCCTACAAATTTTTAAACCAGTTTTAGTTAAAAAATTAACATATGGCTTAATTCAATTGGATCGATACTGAATTGACTCGTTTGCACCCCTAACTGAAAGAATTACTCATATGCTTAATTTTTTATAAGGGGGTTTTCTCTTGAAAAACAAAATTACAATGCTATAAGTTCTGCATGCGGCAAGCAATGAAGCTGATGACCTTCATTCGAAAATGCTCTAAACTATTTGACTTATAAATTTTGATTTATTATATTAAAAAGATCCATTGCTTTGTCTTAACTCTTATTTGTTGAATGGCAAAATATTAAAATACATTGTTTTTATTTAAGAATTTCCATTATTGAAAGACAGTTCCATTATCAACTAAAGATAATTAAAAAGATATACTTTTTTTGAAGCAATTGAGAATAAAAAAAAATTAAAACCAAGTTAAAAGCATAGAATGATAAACCTTTGATTATCTTCTAAGGGAGCTGTTCTATAAACTACTGTTAAATTATTTTATTTTTTTTATTTTATTCTAAATAAATTTAGATCATATTATATTGCTAATTTTTTTAGACCATTAATCTTACTCTCATACAAGGATTATAGAAAATGTGTTCATATATATGGAGGAAAATTATTATGTGCGCATCGAACGCTGTCCGGATCGAATTAGAGCACGACCAATATCTTCCTTTTGTTGTATACCGCGGCTGTGTACCGGTGACGTGATACGCTCTGATTTCACCACCGGATAGTTCCGTATCGCACAGAAAGAATCTCCCTCGTATGGAGACAATTGAAGTTCTTGAATGTTAAGTTGTGCAAGCCATAATAGTTGAATTATGAGGTTAGCGCAATGATGGTGGTGATTGTTATAATGCGACGATGAAGCTCGGAAACTACAATAGAGTGCATTATCCTCTCACTTCGAATCTCTCTCATGTGAAAACTGATGTATATTTATAGATGTTAGGTGTACGGGGTGTCATATTATGACACGACACGAAAACAACCGACCCGGACCCGATCCGAAAAATCCCGGGTTGAACCCGAACCCGTTTTTCAAACGGTCGGGTTCGGGGTACAAAGATTTCGATCCCGTTTTGACAAAACGGGTTCGGGTTCGGGTTGACCCGGCGGTTTGCCGGGTTCAACCGCAACCTTTAAGTTTAAAAAATTTTCGAATCCCGCCGGCTCGCTGCCCCCGTATTCTGCCCTGCCCGCTTGCCTTTCGTACGTTTACCCCCTGCCGCTACCCGTGCCCACCCCGCTGCATTCGCCCCGCTGCCAATGCGCCGTTGCCTCGCCCCGCTGCCCGCCGCTTGCTGCCAAGCGTCCTGCCGCTGCCCTCAGCGCTGCCCCCATTAGCCGCGTGCCGCGTGCTGCGCGTGCAGCGCGCTGCCAGCGAGCTGCCGCGCGCTGACCTGCCAGTCCGCCTGGCCTGCGCGGTTCCGGGTCGTGTCGGGTCAACCCGGAACCCCGCCGGAGTCTCCCGGGTCCGGTTCGGATTTTCGACCGTTTCTCTACCCGGGTCGGGTTAGGGTAACTGGCGTTTTCACCGGGTCAGTGTCGGTGTTTCGACCCGAACAGACCCGTGACCCGAAATTGACCCGACCCCTATTAATGTGGGCATTTTAACCTAATTTTGGCAAAAGTTCCAAATATATATATCGAGACAGTTCGTATCATTATTTAAGATATAATATGAACATCATTTTGCTACATGAGCGAGAAAATGAGAGGATTATTTACAAATGGCCGTGGCCCAATTTAATTAAACTCTTGACTTAGTCAATTGGACCCAAATGCCAAAAATAACCACTTAGAATTATTTAACAAATGCCTTTGGCCCTCTGAACAGTAGCCCAATTTAATTAACTCTTATTAATATTAAAAATATTTATTATTAAATTATATATATATATATTAACTTTATATACATATATACTATTATATAGAATCTATATATATATATATATAAGTATTGATATAATATATATATATAATATATATTATAATATGTACTATAAATGAGATTCAAACCGTCTTAGGAAATGTAAAGTGGCCCAGCTATCTCCGTCCTCTACTTGTTTTGTTGGGTCTCCGCGAGCCGGCTTATGCGAGCTCATAGAACGGCAAGCTCGAGTTCGAACTTGTATTAGGCTCAGCTCCGTGAGCTGCATTGCTCCGCTCAATTAATTATTAATATTTTTTATAAATTGTTGTTTTTAAATTAAATATTTAAAACTACATAATAAATGCAAATATATTTATTAAATTTAAATAGATTTTTAAATCCCGCTGAGGCTGCAGCCGGCTAAGCTCGTTTACTTGGGACGAGATCGAGTTCGAAGTTTCGAACTACTATATATTGAGAGCCGAGCTCTATAGACAAAATGACTCTACATTTACACCCTCATCCCACCCTTGATTTAAAACTAAAGTTCTCACCACATGGTTATAACCGAGAATTTTATTTTATTTGTTTATGAATTATCAATACTTTAATTCCAATTGTGCAAGAAAAGATTAAAATAAAGAAAAGAATTTTGTTATAAAAATTGTTTAATTTTAAAAATTCTGATATTGGGAATTATATAAAGTGGTTCGTAAGGATTCTATGAAAGCAATTGCGATGCAGGAGAACATTAGCTTATATAGCCGATTTATAATAAGTAGAGTAATACTAGGAGGGAGAAAGATTATGTACTAAGTTAGCCAAAACAAAGAGATAATGAAGTAGTAAGGATTTAGTTCAGTGAAGTGTAATTAAGATGAAGATCAAAAAAATAACTTTTCTAGAAGATCGATATTTCAACAAGTGGATTGGAGATATTTTTGCTAAACAACTTTTATGCAATGGAGTGTGAAAATAAAGGATTGACTAATAGTGCCTTAAGCACCCTACAATGAAAGTAAAGATTTTTTTTTTCGCGTATTAAGTAAAACTTGAAGTTAGAGAGGCTTTAAATAGAATGAAGGTTGGAAAAGCTGTTGGCCTGATATATTCCAATAAGGGTAGTGGAAATGCTCTTAGGAGATGAGGGATTTCTCTTGGCTTAACTAAACTTTTTAATACTATTTTGAAGACTAAAAAGATGCAAGATGAGTGGAGAATGAGTGTATTTAATTCCTATTTTAAGAATAGGCGATGCACAGGAATTGCACTGAATTATAGAGGTAATTAGTTAATGTGTCATACTCTTTAAAATTATGGACGCGGAGTTATAGAGCATAAGGTTTGCGGCGTGAACTAATGTCTTCTCCAAAATCATTTGGGATTTATGCCGGGTAGGCTCGCTATGGAAGCCTAACATTTAGTTCAGAGGATGATGGAAATATAGAGGAATTAAGGAGGATCTACATAATGATAATTATTGATTTAGAAAAAGCATATCGATAGTTCCAAGAGAGTGGCTATGGAGAGTTCTTGATTAACGAAAAGGGAGTCAATAATGCTTTATGAATCAAATCATTAAGATTGTACTGCAGCAGCTATTACTTGTTGTTCCAAACACAGGCTGGTTTGATCCAAGTATTTTCCCTAAATTCTTCGGTTGGGTTAACATCAAGGATTCAGCCTTAAGCCCATATATATTTTGCTCTTAAGTCATGGGAATGTTCTCAGCTAGACTTTGCATATGATGTACCTTGGTATGCTTTTCTTGCTGATGATATTCTTTTTTTGTTGATAAGACTAGAGAGGGAGTTGAAGGTAAACTTGAATTATGGAGGTCAACCTTAGAGTCTAAAGGTTTTCGCTTGAGTAGATACTAAAACGGAATATCTGGAGTGTAATTTTAGCAGTATGTCCTAGTGAGGGGATTGTGACTTTGGGCCGATTCAAGTCATTAATAAGAGTACATCTTTTAAGGGTATCCTGGATCTATTGTTCGAAAGTGAATGGTGAAATAGATGGGGGATAATTATCACAGACATCAAGTTGGAGGTTGAAGTGGCGGATGCATCGGGGCTTTGTTATGTGATAGAAATGTACCCTCAAACTTAAGGGGAAAATTCTTAAGATGGTAAGTGAGGCCTGCAAATGCTTTATGGTGCCGGAATGTTGGCCATAAAAGAGAAGCATAAATATAAGTTAAAGATGTGGCAAGATGAGGATGCTTAGATGGTGTGTGGGCTTTACCCTTAGAGATATGGATACGAAATGAGCATATACGTGAACAGGTTGGAGTAGCTCCAGTAGAAGATAAGATTGAGAGAGTCGCCTTAGATGGTTTTGGATCACCAAAAAGGCCGGTCCTTCCGACGACCCATTAGAGCAGTAGAGGTATTTAGATTTGACTTGTGGTTAAGAAAAGGTAGGGGTAGACCTAAAAAGACTTGTTAGAAAATATGTAGGAATGACCTTTTTTATTAGATTTAAACGAGAAGTGTGGCTTTTAATACGGAGACACAATGGAGAAAAAGGATTCATGTGAGCGACCCCAAGCGTAGTGGGATAAGAGGCTTGATGTTGTTGTTGTTGTTAGTTTATGAATTATACTATTTATTACATTTAATAATATATATTTGTTAAATTTTCATACAAATAAGCTAATTTAATAAGATCTAATGTTTTCTTTTTAAGTATGCTAATGAAGATTAAGCAGTTTTTTCTGCTCTATTTTAATGTTTTTAATACGTTATTACTTCTTTTGCTTAATAAATTTATTTTAGGCTCTTATTTAAAAATTCTAGACCCCGAATAGTACCGCATCTAATTTCCCATGTACACTGCTCGCCTCCATTTGCTCAACCTCCTCTCCATTTTTAAAGGTAACTTTTTTTTTTTTTTTTTTTTTTAAGATAATAATTTATTGACTAATAAAAGGGTTCAGTAGCCAGCTGAAGGCAAGACAAAATTACATGACATAACACAGACTACTAAATGCACCTCAAAAAAGAAAGCGCATCCACCCGGGGCTCAGCAAAAGCCGAGACTACAGCGATCCTCGAGACTGGCTCAAGGCATCCCGAGGGATGCATCAATGGTTGCCACAAGAAAGTCGACGAGGGTGGCGAGCCCCAGCCAACATCATACGCCCCGCAACTAAAACCTAAACGATGAGCACCGTTATCAACGGCCAAACAGGGCAAGTTAGTAAAAAACAAATTATCTTTCTCTAACGCCCTCGATTCCAAAATTTCCCACGAGAGACTTTTGGAGGACCATTTTTAAAAATAAAATCAGGATCTGAAAAAGATGTCCAGTATCGAAGACCATCTTCAGAGATTGTTCAAATCCAGTCACAGGCTCATGATCTAACATCCTATTCTTCCGGAACTATTACCCAACATCAGTATGGGAGTGCAATAATTTTACAGGACAGTTAATCAAACACTGCTTTGGCACATCCGAATTCCACCACCTGGTGCCCTTCCACCATTAGAGTCAACTCCCTAACAATTAAGTTGTGCATCCCATGCAAACTTCTCGGCAACACCCAGAACAGTCAAGAATCTCTATACAGCAAAACACGCACCGATTCGACAGGTAAAATGTCGCAGCAATAATAGGAATATATGACCATACCCCTCACTAACATCCGGCACCAGGAATAACAGCCGATGGCCCATATCAGCACACGAGGAAAAAAAGGCATCGCATTTGTGAAACAAATTATTCAACCACATCTGAAACACCTGCAATCATTACAACACTTTGCTTCCCTTAATGATATACAAATTCACATCCACGTAGGATTTTAAAACCATCTCCCCGACAAGGAGACAACTACAGGCTCATACCGATCCTAAACTTCGGCTCAAGCCCAACATTACATTCGAAACACTCTGCAGCAACAGGCATAGGTGACACAGGCATCTCGCATTGGGCAATCACGGGTTAGAAATTTTTAAGATTGGGACTGTACAACATAGGGCAAGGATGCCTTAGCATGACTAAGGAAATTACAGTGGCATACAGACAGCTAGGAATAATCATCAAAATTAACACTTTTGTCATACCACCCGATTCCACAGAGCACACCAAACTTATCAGCATGGTTTTCCTGGAACAAATCCACTAACACAGTATGAGCGAGCCTGACGTTCGAGAACCAGACGCCGTAGCCAGTCGGATTTTGACGGATCCGGCCAAGAGAGAACCTAACCCGAAAAGAATCCTAGTGTAAATAAATGAGGTTAAGAAGGGGGATACGACAACCCAAATCGGACACAAATCGGAGAATGCAACCTCAACTCTAAATGGGGAGACCATTCACATACTTCATATACAAATTTGTGGACAAAGTAAGATCGATGTGGAAAAATTCGGCAATAATCAAAATCATTCACACAATTTAATCAAACATTTCGTTTGATTGAGAACAGTGACCGAAAAATCCCAATGCAGAGCTTTAAAATTAAAAACTACAGAATTTACCGAATTGCAATCAACAGGAAGGTCCGCCCTGGGAAACGAACAACACGCTGCGAGACTCAGAGGGCTTAGCAGCGCCCGCATACCTCTTCTTCGAAATTAACAAGCCGGTAATGATCCATGAGAGAAGAAAAGCCAAGTTCAGGAAAACCAAAAGAAGAAATACCGAAAAACGCATTCTTTAAACGAAAGAGGAGCACACAAAGCCCACCCAATCCAAAGAGGCCGATCCCGCAACGTGAAGACGTCTTCACAATCGCAAGGAAAAACAGAAGATTAGAGGAGAAGAAAAAAGCTCTCACCAGCAAAGGAACGGAAGAGGCGGCGTAACCCTAGCAGAGCAGACGACATCCTCTTTACACTCATTAAAGGTCAACTTAATTATTTGAATTGAAATCAATTTTCTCTATAACTTATCTTATGGAAAATATTAATTTAAGTTGACTGATAAATATACAAAAATATTTCCATATGGAAAACATTTTTGAATAGCGAAAAGATTAATTTCTTAGATTCATTTTTCTCTATATCGGTTGCTATGACTCATCAGTATTTTTTACTTTTGAGGCTGGCATTTGGACTAAGGTTTTATTTTATTTTTTTACTTTTGAGGCTGGCATTTGGACTAAGGTTTTATTTTATTTTATTTTTTTTTAAATCTATCTTAATCAGAGATTTGGTCGGATTTTTTTTAAGGAGCATAACGGTTAATTTAAATTAGTAATATGAGCAGGGTATTAACAAAATTTAAAAAGAATCAAATTAGTCAAACAGAATGACGCATTACATTGAATGCAACAATCTATTTTGCGTATTTAGAATAAGCCAAACAATTTGGCACATTGCTATAATATTTTTAGAATTTAGGTCGTTTAGCTGGGGTGAATGTACCAAATGATTTGACAGATTCTTTAGAATGCATCATTCTGTTTCGTTAATTTAATTCTTTTTAATTTTTTTAATACTCAGCTCCTATTCCTAATTTAAATTAACCACCATGCTAGCTCCTTAAAAGACTTATTGTTGTTGTTGTAAAAAATTATTAAATTTTTCTTTCAAGTATGAGTAATAGAACAGCCTGGAGGCTGGAGTAATAGCAACTAAATTTGAATGAAGACTTAGTAAGATTTTATGGGATTAATTTGGATAAGATTTGATTGATCAAAAATAGGGATAAAATTTTGTTTGTTACATTTTATATTAAAATGAGGCTAATTTTATTACATATGTCATGAATTCTATATGTTATGTGTAATGTCATGTTTTTTTTTCCTTAAAATAATTAAATTATAGATAATATTTTTTTTCTATATATAATTAAAATATATATATATAATAGCTAGCTATCAGATAATATAACTAAATTATTGAAAATTACAAGTATGTTTAAAATTTAAATAAAGTTAGATTATTAGATTATAAGCATAGTACAACTAAATTACTTATTTAATAATTTAGTATATAAAATTGTATAATATGATATCATGATGAAAAAGCTAAAGCTATTAGGATGTCTTTCAAACTGTTTTGATTTGTTCAAATATTAGTGTTGTATATGAATTGTATTAATCTCAACGTAAATCTATGGGCCGCTTTAGGGTCAATTTGGGATAGATGTAACTTTTACAAAATTGATTGTGAAGTTGCTGTGAGGAAAACAACTTATCTATTTGGTTGCGAAAAACAACAATCATCTAAACAATGTTGAAAATCAGCAAGAAAGTAGTAATCAAATGAAATTGTGACCCTCAATCTTATAGATACTTTTACAAGCAATCATTTTTAACCGTGTGACCCAAATGAATTATTGTAGGAGGGAAAGAACAAAACTTGAGATAATAATCACAGTGATTGAATTCAAATTTGCTCATGGATGATTTAAAATTTTACTAATTTACATAAATAGAGCCTATGAGGAGGAACGAGATAAGCTCAGAGAATCTTATTAGATTGATGTCCGAATGAATATGAGTGATTTTTTGGTGAGCTCTATAGTGAGTTCTTTTGTCATTTTATTTTGAGTGGGTGAGTAGCTTTGACAAATTTGATCACTTCAATTCTTTGTCATAACATCACCATTAGCCAAACAATGAAAGAAACACATTTGACCATTCAAGGGCCTAAAACACACAAATTAGAACCCAATGAATGCAATTTATAATGCCAAACATATAATCAGATAAGCCTCATATTGTAAAGAAAGGTTTTGATAAATACAATGTTCTTGACCTTGTTGGCTTGTACAGATGTAATGATATTTGTTTGGAGCCTGAGGCTCCAAGTCAACAACAGACAGTTCAAAAATAAATTGTAGAAATTCAAAGGATATGGAATAAAAAATTTGTAAAGTTATTTGTATTTTCTGAGCTACAGCTTGTATTTGCCTGAAAGCAAAGAAACTAGCTGTTAGGAATAGCTGCAGCATTTTATAAAGGTGGTCGTAAAGCTGCTGCGAAGAAAGTAACTTTTTTGAAAGTTGTTGTAGAAAGTAGCATCTTAGCCTAAAGTTTTCTTGAAAGCAGTGATTAAATAGAAACAATGATTGAGATCTCAAAAACAAAGTCATAAGAAAACTCTACTCAATTTGTCATTAGTTACTGTGGGAGAAAAAGACAAATAAGAACTCACTTTACTTTTTTTATGAATAATGAAACTTATACAGTTCAATATATATAAGATCATTAAAGACATGATTTTATTTTAAGACATTTGAAAGTTTATGTATTTATAAAGATCATTAAAGATGTATGATTTTATAATATTGTGAAGCATGTACTGTATAAAAAGGTTTAAAATTACAATATTTTTAAAAATTTTATATGTTTAATCTTTAAATACTAAGTTAGGATACGAAATGAGCATATACGTGAAAATGTTGAAGTAGCTCCAGTGGAACATAAGATTAGAGAAAGTCGTCTTAGATGATTTGGTCACATTAAACGGAGGCCTTCGGATGGGCAAATTATTGGGTCAGGTGACCGAACGCAGAGATAGGTCCGGATATTAATAAAATATTATTTTAAAATTAGCGCAAGTAAAGCGCAACTAAAGCGCAGGTAAAGCGCAACTAAAGCGCAAGTCAAAAAGCGCAACTAAAGCGCAACCAAAGCGCAACTAAAGCGCAAGTCAAAAAGCGCAAGGTGACGCGGCAAATTTTTATTGGATGTCCGAACTTATTTTTCGCCTCTGGTCACCTGACCTAATAATTTGCCAAGATACTTTTAGGGTTTAGAGTTTAGGGTTTAGGGTTTAGGGTTTAGGGTTTAGGATACGAAATGATCATATACGTGAAAATGTTGGAGTAGCTCCAGTGGAACATAAGATTAGATAAAGTCGTCTTAGATGATTTGGTCACATTAAACGGAGGCCTTCGAATAACCCGATTAGGAAATTTGAGGTATTAGATTTGACTTATGTTAAGAAAAGTACATATAGACCTAAAAAGACTTGGTTAGAAAATATTAGATATGATCTTTCTTTATTAGATTTAAATAATAATTTAACTTTTAACCGAAAACAATGACGAAAAAGGATTCATGTAGCGACCCCAAATAGTGGGACAAAGTCACAAAGGCTTAATGTTGTTGTTTTAATCTTTTCATGAAAAATTTTAGTCAAAAAATAAATAATAAACATATAAATCATTGGGTAATAATTAAAATTAATATATAAATTTTGTATAAATGAGAGAGGCAGCGGAACTTTTTTCTCTCTCCAACTTTTTCTCTTTCTCTCTCTGCAACCTTTCTCTCTCTTATCTCAATCCACATTCTTTCTCCACGTTTTTTTTGGGAAGTATAGGGGCTTCGAACGGAACAATTATTACGTCCTCTGACCTGGCGTAGAGCTACGTTCGGCCGCCAATAACATATCTCCACGTGCTCTTACTCTTTTACTGCGCGGCCCGATGACTTGACCCGTAGCGGAACCCGGGAATGCTATGTTCGCGATTTTCTCGGTATTGCTCGGTATCTCAGATCGGTTCTGTTTTTGATTCCTTCTTCTCCGGCGATGGCGACTGCATCTTCCTACTATTGTTACCGCTACAGTCGCTTTATGAGGGTCTGGCCGCAGGACGCGATCGTCTGTCCTGACTGCGATGGTGGCTTTCTAGAGGAGCTTGAGCGTCGCGCTCCGGTATCTTCTTGGCGACTGTGGGGATTTCCCAGAAAGCCAGCCTGAGCCCATCAGAATGCGTCGCCACAGGCGCAATGGAACCGGAGACCGCTCGCCTTTTAACCCTGTCATCATTCTCCGCGGTCCTTCCGACAGCGGCGGTGACCGCGGTGCTGATCGCCCATCGAGCAGAAGCTTTGAGCTCTACTACGCAACAAATCTCTTGCAATACCGAGCAAATCCTGAGCAATACCAAGTTTTTTCTTGCAATACCAGGCAAATACCGAGTTGTACCGAGTTTTTCTACAACTCAGTACAACTCGGTACAACTTGGTATTTGCTCAGGATTTGCTCGGTATTGCTAGAGATTTGCTCGGTATTGCAACGATTCGAGTATAAGCTAGTCAAAATCGGAGACCGTTTGGTAACTCAAATTGCGGTTTGAACTTTCCAATAGAGCTTTGAACCCTTGATTCGGACTCGTTTGGGTTTGGATTGGATTGATCTTGGTGTCGTTGGGTTCGTATTTCCGAGACGCTCAGTTTGACTATAAGATTGCTGAAATCGGAGTTCATATGCTCCCGAAATTTAATTTTTGAAGTTTCCAACTAGTTTTTGCCTTGAGATTCGTGCCCGATCAAGATGATTTTGTGATGTCGTATCAATTATTATTATTTAATATAGTTTATATTTAAATAATTTCAAATGAATCATTAAAGAATTTTTTTTTGTGTTTCATATTTGATCTGATTTTTCAGAGGCTTAGGCTTCGTTTGGTTTTTTTGTATTTTTGTAAAAGATAGTTTAAAAAATATTGATTCAGGAAATGAAGTTTTTTATCGAAAAATCATATATAAAAAACTTTCTAAAAACAGAAAAAAATGAAACAATTGAATTATTGGGAATATGATTTGACTAAAGAAGAAATGAATTTGTGATTTTAAAACCTACCAAAAACTCCCAATCAAAGGAAGGCTTAGTCATACCAATAGGCGTTTAAAAACTACTCTCATAGCACTGCAAAATTACAACAATACCACTTCTCATATTTGAACGATCATTATAAATAGTAAAATACCATGCAATTCTTTCTCCTCATCAGTACACGGCCTTCACA
Source organism: Dendrobium catenatum (assembly GCF_001605985.2). Taxonomy (NCBI): domain Eukaryota; kingdom Viridiplantae; phylum Streptophyta; class Magnoliopsida; order Asparagales; family Orchidaceae; genus Dendrobium; species Dendrobium catenatum. Next base: position 17,892 of record NW_021318682.1, read on the forward strand.
AAATTCTCCCGCGCATCTTACCTTTTCTTCTTTTTCATGGCGGGAGGAGCAATCTTGAACCCTACTGGCAATGGGAAGGAGTATCCTGGAAAGATGACTATGTTCGTCTTCCTCGCCTGCCTTGTGGCGGCCACCGGCGGCCTTATCTTCGGATACGACATCGGAATCTCTGGTAAGAATCTAGCTCGGAAGCTCATAAATTCTTAGGTTTTCACTTAAAATCCGAATCGATTGATCAGAATATGAATTTTCTTTGTTTTTACCTCTAATTTGATCACGGATTGAAGGTGGAGTGACATCAATGGATTCATTTCTGCGTAAATTCTTCCCGTCGGTGTACCGTAAGGAGAAAGAGGACACAAGCACGAATCAGTACTGTAAGTTCGATTCCCAATTGTTAACGACGTTCACATCGTCCCTGTATCTCGCGGCGCTTATCGCCTCCTTCTTTGCATCGTCTGTGACGCGGACCTTCGGCCGGAAGTGGTCGATGTTCGGCGGAGGGATTACCTTCCTCGTCGGAGCAGCGCTTAATGGCGCGGCTAAGGATGTTGCCATGCTTATCATCGGCCGCATCCTTCTCGGCGTCGGTGTTGGCTTCGCCAATCAGGTGAGCAGATTTGCCTCCTAATAATACATCTATTTTTCAAAGTTCTGCGGGGTTTTCTCTGTTTCCATAGAAGCGTTTATATGTTTGCTTCACTCTTTCCCTGTTTTGTTATTGATCTTACTCTGTTGCGATCTGTCTACGTCAGATTTTTTTTTTTCATTTTTGTAAATTTAATTTTAATCTCAAATTTTAGTTCTGTAAGGGTTATTTGAATGTCTTTGTCCGTTTACTCATGTCTTTTATCAATCAGAAAAACGCATTCTCACTTAGTTTTAGACATAGCTTTTAATTTTTTAAAAAAATTTGGACTAACAATTTTTATACTAAAAAAATACTATAAAACAGAAAGAAATTTGTTCCAAACTAAACCTAATCAAATATATTTTAAATATTAATTTATAGGCTATATATCTTAATAAAATTATGAATTAGTCTATTATCTTCTTATAGATTAGGTTTATCTTATATCTAACATCTTCTATAATCCCAGAAGTTACAATTGTTACTTGGAAAAAACAGGAGTACAACTTAATTGGGATCGGATTATTTCTAATAAAATTAAAAAAAATTAAAATATACTCTTTTGCTAGCTATGATCTATGCCATAGAACAGGCAGAAAAAATATTGGATAGAAATATTATTATCTAAGATTATTTAGACTACAAGATATTTGTTTTTAATTATAATGTATTTAAATCTTATTTTATAAGACAAATATCGAGACAAGTATTAATAAATAAAATTTATAAGATAAAAACATTATTTTGAAAGAAAATATTCAATTGATTTTGGCATAAAAAAATGCTCAACCTATGTCGATCCTTGCAAAAAATTTAAGCAATATGTTAATTAATAATTTAATATAACAATAAAAATAAAATTAATTTGCTTGACATAAACTAATAAGGACAAATTTATTATAAGAAAATTTTTTAAACCAATTATTTTTAAGGAAGTATGAATTTTCATGAGAATTTATACTATATTAATTGAACACAAGTCTTCCTATATCGCATGCATTCAAATAAATATTCACAGAGGTTTGATAGATCTTCATAAAAATGTTTATAAAAAAATTCCTTAGATTCCTGTTACTTGGCTAGATTATTTGAACTAAGGTGAATGAATATGTAAAAACTAGAATCATTTTAATTAAAACTAATTATAATTTTTTAAAATAAAAAATATTTATACTATGATCATCCAAAATAAATTGGATGGCCAGAAATGCCAAGTTTTAACTGATGGATCCCAAATCCTTTATACTATTTAACAAGGACATCAGGGGTGTCAATTCGGGTCGACGGGTTGGGTTCAGGTCGAACCCGAGTTGACCCGGATCTAAACAGGTCAACTCAAATCTGACCCGGTTTTGCAAACGGGCCGAACATTTCAACCCGGAATGACCCGCGCGGGTTGCTGGGTTGACCTGACCCTACCTGCGCGGCAGAAGACTGAGTCCCGAGCACGCGATAGGGTGACTACACGAGTGCGGACGAAGTCCACTGTCCGCAGGACTGCGCGATGGCGCGAGTTATAACAATAAAAATAAAATTAATTTGCTTGACATAAGTCTTCCTATATCGCATGCATTCAAATAAATATTCACAGAGGTTTGATTGATCTTCATAAAAATGTTTATGAAAAAATTCCTTAGATTCCTGTTACTTGGCTAGATTATTTCAACTGAATTGAATGACCATGTAAAAAATTAGAATCATTTTAATAAAAATTAATTATAATTTATATTCTTATCATCCAAAATAAATTTGATGACCAGAAATGCCAAGTTTTAACTGATGGATCCCAAATCCTGAAATCCCTATACTATTTAACGCCCAATCACAAAGCACAAACCTGAAGCTTTTTCTTCACTTAGTACTAGAACAAATTTTAACGCATCGCTCATCTTGATTTTGTGCGTGGGAGCTTCTTCTTCGTTTTTTTTTTTGGGAAGGGAGCTTCTTCTTCAATAGTAAATTCATAGATTTGAGACCTGATGTGTAGGAATTAGGAATTAAATTGGCTTTAATTTTTTGTAAAAAACACATTTTAATGCAAATTTACGTTTTTTCTCTTCGAAATTCTCAGTCGGTCCCTCTCTACCTATCAGAAATGGCGCCAGCCGAACTCCGAGGCATGCTCAACATCGGCTTCCAGCTCATGATCACAATTGGCATTCTCGCCGCAAGCCTCATCAACTACGGCACCGCCAAGATCAAAGGGGGCTGGGGCTGGCGCGTCAGCCTCGCCCTAGCCGCCGTACCCGCCGCCATCATCACCCTCGGCTCCCTCTTCCTCCCCGACACCCCCAACTCCCTCATCCAACGCGGCCACCAAGAGCAAGCCCTCACCATGCTCCGCAAAATTCGTGGCACCGATGACATCCACCTAGAATATGCCGATCTCCAAGCTGCCAGCAAGGAATCCAAAACCATCCAACACCCATGGCGAACCATCATCCATCGCCGATACCGCCCCCAGCTCACAATGGCCATCTTAATCCCCTTCTTCCAGCAACTCACCGGCATCAATGTCATCATGTTCTACGCCCCTGTTCTATTCAAAACCATCGGTTTCGGCAGCAACGCCTCCCTCATGTCCGCCGTCATCACCGGCCTCGTCAACGTGTTCGCCACATTCGTCTCTATCTTCACCGTCGATCGCCTCGGCCGCCGTAAGCTTTTCCTGCAGGGCGGCATACAGATGTTCGCTTGCCAGATAATTGTCGGCACCCTCATCGCCGCCAAGTTTGGGACTTCCGGCGAAGGTCACTTGTCCAAGAGCTACTCTTCTGGGGTGGTGGCTTTCATCTGCATCTACGTGGCTGGGTTCGCGTGGTCCTGGGGGCCGCTGGGGTGGTTGGTGCCGTCGGAGATTTTTCCGTTGGAGATACGATCTGCAGGGCAGAGTATTACGGTTTCTGTGAACATGCTTTTTACCTTCGTTATTGCGCAGGCGTTTTTGTCTCTTCTTTGTAGGTTTAAGTTTGGGCTGTTCTACTTTTTCGGAGGTTGGGTGCTGATCATGACTGTCTTTATTGCCATCTTTCTGCCGGAGACGAAGGGGGTTCCCATTGAGGAGATGGTACTCGTCTGGAAGGCGCACTGGTTCTGGGGCCGTTTCATTGCGGATGAACACGTTCATGCCGGCGGCGCCGTGGTTGAGATGGCCGACGGTAAACATGGCGGCGGGACGAAGGCTACAGCCACTACTGTGTAATTGCATTCCATCGCACAATAGAATTAGATGGAGGGAGACGAAAATATGTGGAATGGCTAAAAATCTGCTCTCTCTCTTTTTTTTTCCTTTAAATGTACTAATTTTGAAGGTATCTTTGTTTAGCTTTTTCATTGAGTGATTTGAGTTGGAGAATGGGTGTTAACTGTCAAGCCATCTAAAGCTTCGCGGCGCTGTGAGCTGCTTGTTTTCTTGTCATTTTCTTCTTATGCTCTATGGGTTAAAATTGACATCACCGATTGCTGAAAATATATTTGCTGCATGATCGTGCTAAGGCTCCGAGCGAACCAAATGTTTGACGAGCTACTCGTTGTTCAGTTCGATTAAAATTTATTTGTGATTGTTTAATTAACTAAATAAACAAATTTGAGCAATATTTTAAATACTCGATCTTTAAATAAACAAATTTGAACACTAATGTGTTCACTGTTCGGCTCATTTATGTTCATGAACATCATTTAAAGCTCATGAACAAGCTCGACATAAAGCTCGATAAGAAGCTCGACTCATGTTTGATTTAGAACTCTTGCATAAGCTGGATAAAAACTCAATTAATATTTGATTATAAAATTGATAAATATATAATTTAAAGATTTTATAATTTATATTTATTATAGCAAAATAATATAATTAGTGCCAATTCTTTAAAGAATTTTCATCGGTCTCAAAAATTACAAACAAATTTTGTGTAAAGGAAAATACTAAAAAACAACACTTGACGAAGATGGTTTAAAATTGGAGTTTTATATTGAGTACAGAAAAAAATATGTATCTTGTTCAAAATATGATTATTACACTTAATTATATTCAAATAAGATTATATATATAACAACCACATTGATATGCCTGGTTGTGCAGCTTTGATACCAACCAAGAGGTTTGATTCAGTTATTGCATACATAATGTGTCAGGGTCGATTTCAAGGAGAATGACGATGGAGTTAACACACAATTAATTATTTTCAGCCCTAACCTACATGGTATGATAAGAGTTGCGTGGATTCTCAAATTTTCACCATGAATGACAAAATTGCAATATCAATATTATCAATAGTTGTGCCATTTGATGAATTAAAAATCTCATTTAATATATCAAATGTATTGGGCTAGTGCCCTCAATTTTTTCAAAAGATAAATATGTCAAATTGATCACTAATATATATATTAGTATATTATATATTCATATGAGACACATGTTATTTATCATCTTAGGTCAAAGCTATCCTGGTTTTGACTTAAAGGTTCGTTGTGTGACAATTTTTTTACTGTTTCTTAAAATCAATTTTTCTAGTACAAAAATTTAAATTTATTGTTACTAAAAAGCTGCTTTATGAAGTAGTCAAGAAGCCGTCCAAACAAAAGTCTTACTCATCTAATGGAAGAATGACTTAAACCAATCATCTCCCTATTCTTGATATTCTTTGCAGATATCATCCCAATTGCTTGCCATCCTAGTGTACTTATCTCCTTTGAATCAGAGAATTAAAAGTTCATCATCTACTATGGCATGATGATAGTTTTAGGCACAAACATATCCTCCTACCATCGCAAAGAATTTTATATTCATATTTATTTAGATATACTACGCCCTTTTATCAAGTTATATGTTGGAGCCCCAATTATAGCATTAATTATTCTGAATAGCGACTATTTCAACTTAACAAGCCCCATATTTTCTCTTATAAACTTTTTTATAGAGAAAATGCTTAAATACTTGTATCTTGTCATGTACTTATTCTTAAAATATATGTATGAAAATTTTTATGCAGCACTAAGATGATAAATTTTTTTCTCTATGATTGTAAATATTTTTAGAAAACAACAAATATTTAATATTTAATAAATTTAATTATAAATAAAATAATTTTCTAAATTTAAAGATTTAAAGAAGGCATTAATTAAAGAATTTTAACTTCTACACCTCAATGTTCATTCTTATGGGATAATTTCTGGCTACTTTTTACAACAAAAAATAATGACAAAAAACTATTTCAAACGTAAACCTAATCACTAATACAAACATATTAAAATTTTTTAATTCATCAATCTCGCATTCCAATTAAGCACAATCTATGCTTCCAGAGCATTTCCAACTGAGATTCAATTGCAGATCAAGCTATGAAAAAAAGGAGAAACTTTTATCAACAAAATAATAAAGCAAAAAGGATTCAAAACATAGCGTATTATTATGTGCGAGTAGAACCGTCCGATCTCTTTGTCTTAATTAAAATATAGTAATTAGTAGCTACAAATTATGACTGTAACTTTTACTTGTAGATAGAGAAAAATCGGACGATTTTCTCCTCATGTATCCGCATAAAACATGCAACAATGGACTGCAATAGAACCAAGCCGAGCCAAGTAATGTGAGTGTTCATGTTTGTGTTCATTTATTATTAGTCTGTTCAAGTTTGATCTCATGTTTGATTCGAAGCTTTATTGTTAGTGTTCATTTTTGGTCGTTTAAATTTAATAAGGTATTCATTCAGTTCATTTAGTGCTTATTGAGCTTTTTAGAACAAACAAGTCTTAACGAGCTATAAACGACGGCTCTACTTCTATATATTCATTAACATAACAAACAAGGTTATCGAGCCTCCTACAAACAATTACATCCTGAGCATGTTCGTATGAATATTTTAGCAAATTTGTTTAGTTAGTGCATATATTATAAAATTTAAATTACTTAAATTTATTATTTTTAAACAAT